>NC_142356.1:28189093-28364593 GCF_059441175.1 Urocampus carinirostris | reverse complement strand
CAGGAACATGGTTGCCCGAGGGAACGGGATCACCCAGGTGACCGAAATTGTGTGAAAGTTCTTGCAAAGTTCATGCATCTTTTATGCATCAGTTAAAAGAAAAAGTGCCCTTGTGTTTATGGAAAGCATTTTTTCGATATCGGGGGTATAACAAATGCAAAAAGAAAAGTAGAGAAGTCAGAGACAGAAGTTTTGCTTGAAATGCATACTTTCACTAAAAAACTGTTTTCTCCGAAGTATTTTCAAGAAACTTGGCAACTTTTACTAAACAATGGTATAAGCTAAGAAATTAGGAAATAGGTTCAAGCTTTCTTTTGATATGTCCTATGCCTATATAGCTTCAGAACAAAATTTTCTGTAGGCCTTCAAAAAGAAGTCAAAATGGCAAAAATTGGCAGGCACCGGACATCCCAATTTGAGGTAATGTATTTCAATCAAACTGTTGCGAGTTCTTCAAAAATCAACTTTTTTCATTTCCTAGAGAACATTTTTTATTCATTCCTAGAACAAAATCCTATTTTTGTTACCAGTACCAAGAAATGAAAAAAATAAATATTAAAGTTAACACTTTTTATCGCAATTCCAAAAACAACCCAGGATAGGCGAAATCCATTAAAAGAAACCTTTTATTTTTTTTACATTATATTAGACTAACGAAACGAAAGAACAAACCCTTTTTACAGTCACAAATATTGGTTAAACAAATGAAAGTACTGTACACCGAACTAGACATGTATACATTTATGTAGTACCGATAACCCCTCTCTTACGGAATGTTTGCATGCAGAACCCAATGCATGATGAAAATCCATCAAGCAGAGAGCCAGTGAAAAGCAAACCACTTTATAATAATTTTGGCCGACTTCTCACAAATACAATACGCAAAATTAGGTTTACGTCGGGCTCGGCCCCTCAGAACCAATTAATTGTTCGGGCTCGGGCTTAAATCATACCATAATAATAGCTCAGGCAGGACACACTAACCTGGACGAGAGGGGCCCAAAAGGGGTTCGGAAGCAGGCCACGCCCCTCTGCCTGCGCTTGCGGAAGGCCTGCTCCACCAGCTTGGCCTCCGAGGCCGAGTCCACGCGCCAAAAGCTTCCCTTGCCTGGCTCGTCCTGCGAGCGCGCCACTTTCAGGAAGTAACGGTTCAGCGAAAGGTTGTGCCGGATCGAGTTCTGAGGACGACAAAACCCGCATTCACTCGCTCGACTTACATCTGAATTTCAAAGGCAAAAGTACATGAACTATCATGCCAATGTTAATTTTTATAAATATTTATACATCAAGAAATGTGTATGTGTATTTTTTTCAAAGTGGAATCCATACCTAGTAGTCGCCGCCATGTTTGTCTGGCATTTTGCTGCTTTGCCGTCTAGTGGTCAAATATTACACAATGTACTTTCAAAATATACAAAACCTCCAGTTTTCGAGAGTTAACTAATTTTCATTAAGAAATAAAAATATAAATTTGTATTTTTGAGTTTGCAAATTCTAATTCTGAATGAACAAAACTATATTCTTCAAGAGAAATATTATGTTTTGCAGGAAAACTATCTGAGTCAAAAGTCAGAAATTTGGTGTAGTAATCGGAATCTTTGTAATTTTTCAATCCAGGAAAAATTTTACAATATGGCAGTTTTTTAAATTGGTGGTTTGGGGAGAAATAGTGTGTTAGGACAAATGAAACAAACAAATCACAATCTTAAACCCATAGGAATTAAGACCTTGTTGCTGCAAGAGTCAAAACATTAACTTTGACTTTTAAAAACGAGTTACATTATCTTTATTTATATTGTAAAAATAAACCTCCGGGCTGGTGCCATTGATGGGTGTGGACCTAAATCTTTCATTTTACAAGTAGGTCAGCAATGAATGACCTTCGGGGGTCTGAAGCCCACTGGATGGTGGGGAAAGATAAAAATTGCGAATGTATTTTCAGGACAAAATTTTGATATTTTGTGATTTTTTTTTTAATTTAAGGAAAACGTGTATTATGGAGTAATTGAATTGATTTTAACCACAAAAGAAAATGAGAACAAAACGATTTTTCATATTTTTTGAAAGTGCATAAGAAGTTTGAGTCGCACACCTGCCAGCCCTTGTCAGCAGTGCGGTAGTAGGGGTAGTGTTTGGTGATGTGAGTGTAGATGCCGCTGAGCGTCAGCTGCTTATCGGGCGCTGAGGAGATGGCCTGGACGATTAGCTGAGCATAAGAGTACGGCGGTTTGGACTCGTCCTGAAACACAAAACTTCAGTCGGTTACTTTGGGGACGGTAAACATTTACATAAGCTGGAACATCTGCATGGATGGCATAAAAAAAAAAAAACATTAGAAGACATTACATAGTTCTTTAATAACTACAGCTCTCCATGCCCACCTGTGAGGGCATTTTACAGTGACATGCAGTCAGGGGAGGCAAGGGAGGCACAGCCTCACCTGTTATCATTGAAATATAAATTACAAATCCATTAAATGGTTAAATTTATTCCGTTTTAAAGTTCTTTCTCATTTAACTTTACAATTTATGAATTTTTCTTTTTTTTAACTTAACATTATGAGTATTAATAATACAATTGGTATGTAACATATTGCTTTTCTAAACGTCTCCATATGCAGAGTGAGGCACGCAATTCTCTTGCCTTATGGCAGAGTATGATAGTGATTATGATTTGGCGCACACCCCAGCCCCAAACAATAGAATTACTGATAATATTAGCAAGGGGTGGGACAAAAAAAAATTGAGTCGTGTATATGATTTTATTTTGGGCGATTTTACGTAAAAGTGCGAGAAAGCAATAGGGCCGTCGGTAATATGGCATATTCGTCTAATAAAGAATATTTTTCACATTTGCGTATATTTTTCAACTTCGCAATTACAGTCTTTTTTTCTCCCCACCCTGCCCCCTTGTGACCACCCATGAGTGAAATGTCGAGCCAATAACGTCAACCCGTAAAAATGCACAAGGAAGCAATTTACATCAACTTTGTGCTATGGCAGCGCAACTTTTAGTTTCTAAACCATGTACCACTTTAGTATTTGACACATTTTGGGTTTATACCAAGTGACAGCAGTAAGCCCCAAAATACTGATTAAGCGGTCTGCCAACTTTGTTTCAAGAAGGTGCCAGTGAAAGAAGCTACCACACGCTAACAGATTGTATAACGCGGTACATTGGTACTGGAATGCTTCCGTTCAATACAGTTGACAAAGCAGCGTCCAGAGACGTGCAATTCGACCTACCAGCCATAACATTTTTAGGTTTACAAGTTCATATTCAAGTTGATGTCAAGTTAATAGAGATTAAGCTGTGCAATTGTTTTTTGTATGTTCACTTAGTTACATATCTCCTTTTACCGTTTACCAGTTTTTGTTTTCAAAGCCTAAGAGACATCTGTCTGCTGTTGTTAGCTGCATTCACTTGAAATGTGTTGACACTTGGGAGAAGAAAGAAAGAGACACAGCCAGGAAAACCAATGTGTGGCTCCATAAGAAGCATATCAAGGTTCTAGCATGGCCCAGCCAGTCTCCAGACCTGAACCCAATCGAAAATTGGTGGAGTGGGCCAAGATCCCTCCTGCAGTGTGTGCAAACCTGGTGAAAGACTACAGGAAACGTTTCACCTATGTAATAGCAAACAAAGGCTACTGTACCAAATATTAACATCCATTTTTTCAGGTGTTCAAATACTTATTTGCAGCTATATCACAAAAATAAATAGTTAAAAAAGTCATGCATTGTGACTTCTGGATTTTTCTTTTTAGTTTATCTCGCTCACAGTGGACATGCACCTACGGTGAAAATTTCAGACCCCTCCATGATTTATAAGTGGGAGAAATAGCAAATTAGCAGGGTGTTCAAATACTTATTTTCTTCACTGTATCTGCTCTGCAGTTGTATTCAGTTTGTGTGTGTGTGTGTGTGTGTGTGTTATGATTAGAGTATTTTTTTCTCTAATCTGTGCACCTCATTTTTGCACTTAATTACTGAAAAGTTGAGTGACCTGTTACCTCACCTGTGCGTTGTTCCTCAAAATGTTTTAACGGGCTTAAATCGTGCACTGTGGCATTTGTTTTAATAAAAGGAACAAAATGTTTAGTTAATAATGATTTCTCAATTAATTCTTAACTTGATATCATGACCATAACATTGCTCTTCTTTATTTATTATTCAGTACTAATATCAAGTCGATGTAATCATAATAGCATATAATGCAGAGGTTGTTTTTTTTTTACTGGCTGACAGATTAATGTGCATTTTTTGAACATCATTTATGATTTATTGTCCCAGTAGTGTATGATTTAAGTTGCTTAATTTTTTTTCAGAAAAAAAAAATTAAATCGCAACAATCAATTATATTGAATCGCAATACATGTAGAAACAGAATCATCGAGCATCGTGAAATGAATCAAAACCTTAGTATCGTGATACAATTGAATTGTGACCAATGCATATCGTCCCTCACCTCGTATTAGCAAGCTAACAGTGAGTCAGGCCACCCTGTATTTATTCCGTTGCATGCACTTTTTCACTGTTATTCAAAAGGAGCGGCGCATATACTTGATTTATACGTAAGTTGAGGTCCGGCTCATCTCTGTAGAGCAGGGGGATGGTTTACACCAGAGGTCGGGAACCTTTTTGACTCAAAGAGCCATAAAAGCAAAATATTTTGATTGTTTTTTTGGGGGAGAGGAGCCACACCATATATTTTGAGACTAAATTCAACAAACCCACCAAACCCGCTCTTCATGATTGATTGATTGATTATTGCTCCAGCGAAGGTCGGGGGGTCCCGTCCCTGTGCGTTGAGCCGACCAGATGAACCAGGTTTTTCCAATGCTGGCGGTCTTGTGCCAGCTGTTCTGCATCCTCTACAGCAACTCCGTGTTGTTGGAGGTCGCCCGCAACGACGTCGAGCCATCGAGTGCGGGGTTTCCCTCGTGGTCGTCTCCAGCCTGCTGCCTTTGGGTCAAACTGGAGAATGGCTCGTGTCGGATGGTCTGGTGGTAGACGAAGGACATGGCCAAACCAGCGGGTGCGGCGTTGTGCGACCAAGGAAGATGCTCGGGGCTGGATGTGCGGGCTCTGAGCTCTTTATTGGAGACTCGCTGGGGCCACCTGATGTTCTCGACGGTTCTGAGAGCCCTGCTATCAAAACCGTCGATTCTTGTGGCCAGGGTGTCGTTCAGGGGCCATGTTTCTGAGCCATAAAGCAGGATAGAGAGTACGGCGAGGTTATAAATGCGGAGCTTCGTCTTGCGTGCGATGGTCTGGTGCCGCCAGAGTGGTTTCCAGAGAGACTGCAGAGTAGATGCTGCCTCTGGTTTTAGTTCCCCATTGTGTGTCACCATGGACCCCAGATACACAAAGCTCTTGACAGGCTCTACGATGTCGCTACCAATTTGGATGGGAGGTGGATCTGGTCCATCACCGACATACATGAACTTGGTTTTTGTCCAACTCACTTGGAGGCCAAGCCGCGCTGCCTCTTCGCTGTAAATGCCCAGAGCGTCTCTCAGCTGGCTGTAGGAAGTGCTGAGCATGATTGTGTCGTCAGCATACTCTAGGTCAGTCAGGTGGTAGTTGCCGAAAGACACTCCGGGGATGCGCTCAATAACCCTGAACATCAGATGGTCGATGATGCAATTAAAAAGGTCGGGAGCAGCCACGCAGCCTTGACGAACGCCGCTGGAGATAGTAAACCAGTCGGAGTCAATGCCGTTGATACGGACACAGCTCTCTGCGTTGCTGTAGAGTAGCTTGAACAGGGCTATGATCTTGGGTGGTGCTCCGAGAGCTTGGAGGATGTTCCACAGTGAAGAGTGGTAGACGGTGTCAAAGGCGGCCTTCAGATCAATGAATCCGATATATAGATGGCGATCTTTACGGAATTCACGGGTCTTCTCTATCAGCAAACGGACGGCAGAGATGTGGTCCGTTGTGGAGCGGTTGGGCATAAAGCCAGCCTGCTGGGGACGGCGGCAGCTTCTGATTGCTGGAAGGGCACGGCTGAGCAAGATCCTGGTAAAGACCTTGCCCGGGATAGAGAGTAAGGTTATACCTCTGTGATTTCTACAGACAAGCCTGTCACCCTTGCATTTCCAGAAGGGCATGATGACTCCTCTGGTCCAGTCGGTGGGCAGCTGCTCCGATTCCCACACCTGGTTGAATAGGCAGGTTAGCCACTCCACCATGCCATCACCGCCGGCCTTGAGCATCTCGCCGGTAATGGCACAGATGCCGGGGGCTTTCTTTGTGTTCAGCTTCTTCAGAGCAGCTCTCACTTCCTCGGGTGTTACAGGGTCTGTGCAGCAGGTGTCGCTAGGAGTAGGGTGGTCCTTATTTTTCGACTTTTAAAATTTCATGCTCTGACCCCTTGAATATGTTCCAATATATACAAAACGTAATTAGGCAAAGTTTCATCAAAATCAAAGGATATTTAGAGGTCGCTCAAGGCCTCTGAAATTTTGGCATGAAAAATAAGGATTTTTCGCACATTATATCAGACCTAGTGTACAAAGTTACTTGTAACTTTTCTTGTGTTACAATTATAAGCAATGGACTGAAATTGGATGTTCTAAAACGCCGTACACATAGGGTTAAGATTTCCGTTTTTTCTCGAAAATTGCCAAACTTTTATCATTTTGGGAAATTTCAAAGTCGTTGAGCTACCTCTAAATATTATCCAAATTGTTCAAAATTGCACGTAGTGTGTTTTTATCGATATAAGAACATATGCGGGGGGTCAGAGCCCAATATTTCAAAAAAAAAAAAAATTCGACCCCCATTAAGGACCACCCTAGCTAGGAGGTGCTGTGTTTGCAGCCACTAGGAGGGTGGGATCAGCCGGGATGGTGCTGTGCTGCAAGAGGAGGCTAAAGTGCTCCTTCCAGCGTGCGAGACAGTTGGCTTCTGTCATGATAAGGTTGCCGTCCGAGTCTTTTACCAGCGCTGTCTTTATGTGTGGGCCGCTACGGGCTTGGCGTAGTAGACTGAATACGCGGCTCATGTTGTTGTTGTTGGCCGCGGACTCAAGCTGTTGGGCTTCTGCCTGCCAAAACCTCTCCCTATCTTCAGCAATGGCCACATTGCGCAGGCGGTTCAGTCTCCGATACTCCGTGAGGTCGCCTCGGAGCCGGGCCTCACGCCGCTGGTCTATGATGTTTAGTGTCCTCTCTGATATCCAGGGCTTTCTCGGGGAGGATCGGGGGCGTCCGAGGACATTGTGAGCAGACTGGAGGACACTTTCCTTGAAGGCCGCCCAGTCTGTCAGCTTGTCAGGAGCCAGGGCATCGAGAGTGCGGCGGATGGAGCAACTGAAGTCTCTGGCGATGTTGGGGTCACTGAGTCGGGAGGAGTCGGGGCGAGGCAGAGTCTTGTGCTGGTTGGCTCGGAGCTTTAGCTTGAGCTGGGCCACCAGCAGACGATGGTCTGTGTTGCCAAGCTGTGCTCCTCTGAACACCCGGCAGTTGGTTACAAACGACTTCCAGCGTTGTGATATCAGGATGTGGTCCAATGCCTTTCTGGTTCTGCCATCTGGGCTGTACCACGTCCAGTGATGGATGCATTTCCGGGGAAACCAGGTGTCAGCAACACAAAGGTTGTTTTGGTGGCAGAAGAGAAGGAGGCGGTTGCCATTGTCGTTTGTTGTGCTGTCAACGAAGGTGGTGCCGACAGGTGAGCCGGGGGACCGATCATTGCTGGAGTGGCATTGGCATCAGTGAGGATGATGGTGACGTCGTGTGGTGGGGCTTGGTCGACAGCCTGGTGGAGTTGGTCAAAGAACGCGTCCTTCGCATCCTCATCAGCGACATCGGTGGGGGCGTAGGCGACGATCACTGTCATCTTGCCGTGATGGTGGAGGAAGCGGGCAGACAGTAGTCTGTCGCCTATTGGTGTCCAGCTGATGAGGGACCTCCGGAGGGCTTTTGGAATGGCGGGAGCCACACCGTAATGGCCGGTCCGACTCTCGGGGCCACTCCAGATGTAGCAATGGTTGCCAGCCGTTGTTTCACCATTGCCTTGCCATCGTACTTCACAGAGCCCTGCCAAGGTGATGTTATAGCGACAGAGCTCTCGGGACAGCAGGGTGGCAGCTCCGGGGCGAAGGAGTGTCTGGACATTCCAGGTGGCGACACGGGTCTTACGACGAAGGTCGATCCGTACTCGTTGGTCGGGGGCAGGCTGGGGTCCGTTACCGTGTTGGTCAGTCCGGCGTCTTTCTCTGGTCAGTTTCGTAACAAAGGGGGTTTCTCCTGGGTGAGTTGTTAGCCCTCCGCAGGATAGTCGGTTGGTGGGGCTGCCACCTCACAGCGTACCGACACGCTGGGGTCTTTGTTTGTCTGGAACCTACCCCGGAGACCGGCCCGCCATGGGTGACCCTACCAGGAGCAAGCTCCCGACGGTATCGCTCTCCAGGGTCACTGGAACATGCAAGCCCCCTCGCCGCATCAAGGCCAGACCCATCCGAGGGGGGCTCTTCATACAAAAGCTTATTCTTCAACACATTTGATTTAACTATGATGATTTAATAAAATCTATGAAATAATAATTACCAGAGACTGTGTCCCATATAAATACACCACTTAAAATTTGTCTCATCCCGCAGTTACTTAAGAGTGTTAGGGCTCATTTAGACTGTCATTTTCGTCATAAATAATGGTTTCAAGGTGCAACAAAGTGAATTTGTAAAAATGTCACAAAATTCTGTAAACAAGGATCCCAACGTATTTACATTCAGCACAGACAGGTCAGGCTGAGACAAGAGGGAGTGCTTAGCTAGAGTTTCTGGGTTTTTATAAATAGTTATATGGCTTTCTAATCATAAGGTGTCTCAATAACGAATATAGTTTAATGGGCTTACATATAAAGGATTCCTTAGCTATGTACAACCAAAATGAGTTTTTTTTGGGGGGGTGTGACACCTCGACTGTAAACTGTAGTTAAATATGTGCCCTACATATACTGGACAGTACATTCATATTTCAGTGTGTCCTGGCTTTGCCTGCACTACAATAGGGTCTGCTCACCCAAATTTGGAATGAAATAGGTGAAGATTTGCAAGAAATCTATTCTGTCTCTGAGCTATACCTACTCATTTACCGACCGTTGGTTTACACCGACAACAGCCACCAGATGATGAAGGTGCTATATCTGAGTCAGTTCAGGAGGCCTCTTTGGCTTTTGGAATCCATGGAAACCAGTACTATTGTATATATTTCATGTTGGGGAGCCAAGCTCAACCTCCTTAAAAAAGCGCAAGGAGAGGGACGGGCGCAACCAGACTGTACTTGCACAAGACACACCACAGGAAGTGGTGCCCCGACAAACCACAGGTGGTAAAGGGATCCGTGGAACGTGAAGAGAAAAAACGTTTTTTTTCTCTCTATGTTACAGTTATATAATGTTTTCTTGCTCTCCTGATCAAAATGATGAACAATCAGTAGCTTCGTTTATTTGTAAATCTGACTTTGCCTCACCAGACACGAACCCTCAGAGCACGTCACTCAGACCGGCATCAAAGTACCATCACTGAAATATATATATTTCTAAATATCACTACAAAATAAGTGGGGGGTGAAGGTAATGTAACGTTAAGAGGTGTCATCACCTTCGGGCTGTCACCGCCACCGGCCGACTCCCCTCGGGGGTCCCCGGACCCTCCCCGCAGCTCGGAGATGTTCCGTCTTTGCTCCGCCACGGCTTTGGCAGCGAATTCGGCGACCAGCTGCAGGTCACTGGTTACATTGCGGCCGTAGCGGTAGCCGGATGAGCCTGCGCCACGGGGGCTTGCCGGGCATGAGTTGGGAACGCTGGGGGCAAAATAAAAGATGTCAAGATAGCAGTCAGATTTTTAGGAAGAATAAATTGTGGTTTAAGACAACAACCAAAAGGAGAAGTAATTCTATTATATTTAAAACACTTCAATCTTACAAAAATAAGGCTATATTTATATGACATGACAGGGAGTTGCTACTCAAAAGAAAGTTTTTCCTAATGAAAATTCAATATTTTTATAAAAAATGACGAAGCAAAAAATTACAAGGAATATTTTTCCTTAAGTTGCAATCTCACGAGGTTAATTTGGATTTTTTGGGGAAAAAGTCAAAATCTTGAAATAGTCACTTTAGTTTATTTTTTGAACAAGTTACACAATTTTGACAACATACTTTTGTTTTTGATTGAAATAAATAAAACTTGTAACTGTGTAAGAGCCAATGTGAATTCATATTTCAAAATACAAATTAAGATATATTTCGACCATGTATGTTTATTTCAGGAAACTAAATATACTACCACATTAGATAAGTATACATTTTGTAGAAGAGTAGACAATTTTTGTTTTTTTTAAAACTAACATTGGTAATATTAGGACCATAGATACATTTTAATAAGTACCTGAAAGTAACTTCATACAAGTTAGAGGAATGCAATGTTGGAATGTAAACAGTATTTGGGAGTTATTTGATTAGTAACAACATTTTTTTTTTCTTTAAAAGTATCAGACCGACACATTTTTTTCCTTTAAAGTTTCTGGTTATTTCAGAGTACAAGACAGGGACTCATAGAACAATAAAATGTGTCACTACATGTAGTCATAATTGTGTGAGTTTTCCAGTTATATCCTTTTCAGTCTTTTAAATCATGACATCAAGATTTAATCAAGTTAATCATTTAGTGGTAATTTATGCACCTAATAGTTATCCATATATTCGAATGTACTTATCTCCTTCTTGTTTTATTTACTAGACACCACAATGTATCAATTCATCTAGTAGGTATACAGTCTCTACATTGTTCTGAGTAGTATTCTGATTTACTGTTGAAAGGGATGCATTTGCTTTTATCAAAACACTCACAGGATCCAGTCTGGACAAAGGACTGGTAAGATCCTGGGTTTTTTCTACCAACTTGTTTTGTGTATGTCGTAACCCTGCCCCTCTTGTATATAAATGATTGTCAGACATTTTGAAAGTGCACTTGTGAAACCATTACATCCCTGCTCTGTACTCAATCCCAGAATATTCAGTTCCATTTAGTTAATTTGTTTTATTGTGATAAAAACCTGGAACTGCTTAATCACTGCAGCGCTTGTTTTGAACCCCCTCGTCTTGTGAAGCGGATGTTGATTCCAACACGTTAATGAAGAAAAAGTCTTCTGAATGTAGTTCATCAAAAGGACTAGTGGTATCTGTACTTGGTTTTGATGACTTACTTAATAGTAGAAAATAATAATAATAATAATAATAATAATAATTTCCTTGTATTGTCATTCTGTGTAACAATGTACACAGAACGAAATGTCGATTGCACCTGACCCGTTGTAGCGAGCCGATGCAGCCGCAGCCAACAGAGGGCGCCGCCGACCACTTTTTAAGTCTTAGGAATGACTCGGCCGAGGCGCGAACCACCGACCTCCCAGTCTCAAAGCGGGCGCCTTACCATCTAGGCTACTGAGCTGGTATAGTATCATTCATTGAAGATTATAATTTGGGGGGTTATTATTTTGTTAATTAAGGAATGAGAGGCCACTAAGAAGGCTAAACTATTTTCTATGTATTTTTCATACAAAAACATCAATTAAAAAAAAAAAAACAGGTAAAAGCATAATAACTTTCAAAATATTTTTTTAATTTCTATCACTGCACACTTATTAGTGGATTGTCATCGTAATATCTGACTTAAAATCAAAACTGGTAACCAACTCATAGCTCCAACAAGACAAAAAGTTATTTTTTATGGATTTTAAAGACCCAAGTCTTTCTCTAAATGATAGAATTTAGTAAACAAAACGCAAGATTCAAACATGACATGCATGCACACTGTAACTGGCAAAACAATAACAAGGCACCATCAAGTTAATTATTGGCCAGCGTCCAAGCTGGGCAAGCAATAACAGCTGCTGCTCTTTGCAGTGTCAACATTGCTCTAGCAACCAAAACGTGCACACACACATGCAAACACACATGCACACACACACTAAAAAGGCTTATGTATTGGAAGCCAATGTTAAATTTGGCTGAAATACTACAACAAGTCTTATTCCGGAATCATGAATCGTATTTTTTAATTCACAATATCAGCAATAAACACAACCAAAACAATGATCATTCATTTCCAAGTGATATCAGCTTTATAAAAATGTATGATTTTTATAACACGCTAGAGAGGTTATGACTTTAAGGAAACTGGGTAATTTTGCTCATCTCGAAACAGTAAATCTCAAACTCAAGGTCATTTCTAGCCAGGATTTCCAAGGTATGATTCAATTGTTTGTTTGTTTGTACATGATTCAAATTGAATCGTTTCTCCGGCGCCGTCACGAATGGCAGCCACTCCAGCAGCTCCCGTGTTATTTTCGATTGTTCTCAGTTATTTTCGATTGTTCTCAGCTTAGGGATGCTGCTGGAAAAGTGAATTTCCCTTCGGGGATGAATAAAGTATCTATCTATCTATCTATCTATCTATCTAATTTTAGCATTTTCAGCAAGATGAGGTCCGTGGCCTCTAATCTCAGACTCTAAAGGGACAATCTTCATTGAAAAAATGTAATAAAGATTCTTAAGATTTTCATATTTAAATTACCTGTAACTTTTAACATTTACACTAAAAATTGACCTTCTCGATAAGAAGACTTGTGACAAAGTTTTCATTCAATGTAATCACATGTTTCAGAGAGCTAACTTTCTTGTTTGACAGTTGTAAAGACCCAAAATATTCCCGCTCTTAGATATCCATGTATTATTCAAACAGCCATTAAGAGGAATATTCAATGACAATACTGTCCATAGACGGCATTGTTGGTGAGTGGTTAGCGTGTCCGCGGCACAGTTCTGAGGTCATGGGATCAAATCCAGCTCTCAGCCTGTGGGGAGTTTGCATGTTTTCCCCATGCTTGCGTGGGTTTTCCTCCGGCCACTTTTCCCCATACCCAGCAACCCTAATGAAAATTACTGAAACATTTAGCATGATTTTAGCACAATTTTCAGGTGCACACATTAAATCCTCTGACTTAAAAACATCTGTTTACAAATGTTTACACATACGAGTAAAAATGATAGAAAATTCAACAACATTTTAATTGTACTGAATGAAATATTCAACACAAATAATATATTTTTATTTGAGATAAAAAATGAGCAAAAATACTAGACCCTAATTATCCCTGCAAACCCATTTTACCCATTTATTTTGGGAGAGTACAAAAAACAGTTTTGCAAGTGTCCGTTTAACTTTGTGCAACCTTTTGTAGTCTTCAAAAAAATGGTATACCCAATACTGCTTTATAGATAAAGTTATTTAAGCTAGATGCATACAAGAGACTATGATCAGTCTGAATCTCAAAGAGAAAAAAACATTCTAGGCATTATGAGGGTGGTATTTAAAATATAATAATAACCTTTATTTCTTGAAAAAAAAGTTAAATAATGTTTTTTTTTCTTTCCAAGAACAAAATCACAACTTTCTGAATGTTTTGTTTTCTTTAGAAATGCTTCTTAATATTGACAAATCTTACAAACCGGAAAATTCAGTATACTGAAATTATTAGGTTGTATTTTTCTGACGGTGCGAGTTAAAATCTTTAGACAAATAAGATCTAATTTTGTTGATCCAAAAGATCTCATTACACAAAATTAACAAAATCACATAGCATTTTTTTAACATATCGGGGGTAGTCAACCACATTAAGTCTAATCCTTTGGTCACAAACACAGTTTGAAAGGACTAGCTGGCAGAGGAAATCACAGTGAGACCCCCTGGGGGGGGTTATGGTCTTCGAAAGCAAAACAGTACTGTTCTCCACCAATCAGACGGCGTATTGGTACAGCCCTGCCATATAAGGCATGCACATGCCTAGAAACATTGCAGTGCCACCAAAACGCCACAAGAGGACGCTCCAATCAGCGTGGATGACGCTGACCAGAAAGGAGAAGGGGAAACCAAGTATGCGATATGAATGAACTCGTGTCGACATAACACACATGCTACATAGAGACACACACAAACAAACACACATTCACAGTGTCAAATGATGTGTCAGTCTGTTGAACAAATTCAATGCAAACAGAATAGACATTGGAGGATTTGCTTTTTAAGTTTGATTATTATTATCATGGATAATATGTTATTGCAGTATTTATCATTGCGTCATTTCAATATGGACCAATCTCCAAGCACTACCGTTTAAATATTTTTGCACATTTATCCCGTCATTCTTTTTAGCTTGTTTTTCTCTTTTAAATCCTTATTATGCGTTTGTCCTGAAGTGCCAGGTCTAATCACGTTTCAAACAATGTTCACTATGTTGCTATCACTGATAAGAAAGAGAATTCTATTTTTAATGTCACATGCAGTGAAAATTATCCTCCGGTTTAATATTATTTCTTATTGATGGGAAATGGTCTGCATTTACATAGCATTTTTCAAGTCAATTAAGACCTCCCAAAGCGCTTTACAATGTGCTTCCCACCTACCCATTTACACACACACTCAAACACCAATAGGGAGTCAGCCATGCAAGGCGCCTACCTGCTCATCGGGGGCATTAGGGATTCGCTGTCTTGCTCAAAGACACTTCGACATACGAATTATTTCGGCAGAGTAATTCATCATACAAGCATAAAAGTCAGGCGCTGCCGGGCATTCTACTCGAGCGAGGTTGTTGGGGCCGTGGTTTGTTGAAAAAGCGCCAGAGAATCACAAAGGAGTACCAAAGAGCAGTATGACTGCATTCAGCTCCAGAGCAGCTTGTACAAGAAAGTAGATGTTTATAGATTTTGTAATGATTGGGAGTGCCTTGAATGAAACCAAGCTGAAGACGCTTGCAGAGGCCTAAAGTACTACGGTGTAAATTTTCACGAAAATCGGTCCAGCCGTTTCTGACTCTATAAATCCCAAAAGAACGCACACACACAACTAATCACACCTAGGTGCGGTGGAGAGTAACAATGAATGTCCCTGCACTTTTTTTTGTGAGTGTAGCATGAAAATATTGAGAGCAGGAAACTATATCTTTCGAGTAGACTCCAAACAGCAACCCAAACCACATTAAAGATAAAAAAAGGAGAGTTGATCTGACCACCTCTAAGAAATGCAGGTATCTGCGTGCATAACATAAGGAGCTTGACAGAGGCTGCGATGATGATACGAGCCAAGAGATGGTGGCCGTGAGTACAAGAGTTCCTTTAACCGTTATTCATGTATTTTGTTTCCCTTTCAATGTATAAATCCAATCATATTAAGTTTTCATACAGGCAGACGAAAATCCCGTGCATGTGGAAATCCATGTTAATTTTACCCGTGCATTTGTGACACATACCTGAGGGTGCCCGTGGGCGACGGAAGTGGTGAACCGAACGCCCTGATGTGTTCCTCGTGCTGCTGCGTGGTGGGAATGCTGATCTTGAGCGGAGAGATGTGTGGCAGAAGCGGGCGCATCGGCGGCGAGGGCACCTCCTTGTCCCGCTGCTCTTCGAGAGGGATGAGCGACACAAACTGGATTTTGATTACCGTGCTGGGAAAGCGGAACATGCACCTGTGGAATATAAAGGTGAGGGTGATAATTAAAATGAAACATTTGAAAAATATTCGTGAAATTATAAGTATTCCACTCTACAGCGAGAAATGGTATTAAAACAAAACCATGTAAAAACAGTTGGTGAATTGTTATTTTAAACTTTAATTCAACTGACACTGTTTTGTGCCCTCTAATATGTATGTTTTAGCCACAAAACAGTGTAGCACAAGCATTTAAATAAAACAAACATTTTACATTAAATACACAGAAGACTATGCTTTAGTAGGGAATTAACTCATTCAATGAGAGACGTGTCTTAATGGGAAGAGCTAGTGCTAGCCAATTTTGCTATATTGACTATTTTTTGAAGGCCTACAGAAAATGTAGTTCTGTGGCTATATAGGCATAGGGCATATCAAAAGAAACCTTCAATCCTCATTCTTCATTAGGAAAAAGTATGTATCTAGCTTTTACCATTGTTTAATAAACAACAGTTGAACAATGTTAAGTTTCTTCAAAAAGCTTTTACTTTGGAGCTCAGTGTTTCACATAGAATTTTGTGAGACCCCGGTGGGTGGAATGTCTAGTGCAGTCTTAGGGTGTGCCCGGGGAAATTATATTTAAAAAAACTTATAAAATTTGACAGGTATGTTAATGTAAAGCGCAACCTATTATTATTATAAAGGACCGTCTCATTTAGCTCAGCTCCCAAACGGCTCTTTATCGATATACCATCAATAATATAATATAATGTGCAATGAATAAACTGTTATATTACACTGGCCTTTAAATTTTTTTACCTCTAAAGTGAATGTTTAAGCTATTTAAAATGTTTATTCTCAGCCACTTTAAAGTCAAGCAACACAGAATCCCTGAAGAACAAACTACACAACAAAATCAAAATTAGAAATATTAACTTTTCAATGCTTTGTGTGTAACAAAAACAAAAATATCCTTAGTTTCTACTAAATATATTGGCATTTGTGAACACAAAGTGCTAAACTTTGAGGTACTGATTCAGATTCTTCTGTCAGTGAAAGACAATGCGTAATGTTTTTAGCCGATTATATAATTAAAATGAGTCCAAAGAAGGATCATTTTCCCACTTTGACTCATTTTTTTCAATTTCCCCCAACCCTTCCCTTCTCTGCTCAGCAAAAAAAACACCTCATATTCACCAGTCAACCAAAAGTGAGTGATAGAACAACAACAAAATTAAAACAAACAAGTAATATTTTATACACATGTTTGAGACCATGGCAACCCGCCAGAATTTTTATATGGGGCTTTTTTTGGAATTGGAAATACCTCCAAAATCTAAACAATGCATTCCATAAACACTTGCTTGCAAAATAACATTTTATTGTAAGAAGTGAACTGATGCATGGACTATGGATGAACAATCATAAATTTTGCAAGATTTTTCCGCTGAAGTGATCACACAATTTCAGTCACAATAGCGATCGCGTTCCCTTGGGCGTACACGAAACTATCACGATGGGACTTTTGTCATCTATTTTTTTTTTTAAGGGAAAAGCTTTGTTGCCAACTTGTCCATGCTCTCTTACCATCATCACACTGATTGCCTATGCCTATGGCTCACGTTTAGCATTCCGGACGCTAACGTGTAGCCACGCGGAGCAATCCGGCTTCAACGCCGCTAAACAGAGACACGTAAGCCGGGGGGAATCGGAGAGGAGGCGGACTTGCTAACACGAGGTGGTGTATCCCTGGATTTTCACAAAGAAAAGTTTTCTATCTGCCGCAGGGATGTCGAATTTTTGGACTGGCGTGACGTCATCCACTTCGCTACAAGCACCCCTAGGGCATCATGTTCATCTGTTAATAAACAACGGGGTAGACTGCTGGAAGTGTGAATTTCCCTACGGGGATGAATAAAGTATCTATCTATCTATCTATCTATCTATCTATCTATTCGCCTTCACTCACTCATTCTCTGTAAAAAGGAAGCAACACTGGGACATTGGGCTTTTTGGATGCGTGGGCAAAGATCTATGCAAAGCATCTCCTTCCATACAATGGTGATTTATCAGACTGAAATCATTCCCACAAGCTTGATACTTACTTATAAGCAGTGCCAAATCACGTGTAATAGTTGTTTTTTGTAGTAAAACAAGAAAAACTTAATTTTACATTTTAGCACTCTCAGGGACAATGCTTCTGAAAACGTATTGATAAGTTATGGCATTGAATGAGTTAAAAGAGCTGCACGGAATTTGGAACATTTTCACTTGTGGCTGCTATCTCCTTTCTTGTGTTATCATTGCAGCCTCTCTCAGCTTGTTCATAATAGGCGTCCAAGTACATGCATTTCTTTAACACACTCAAATCAACTCTTTTTTTCTTGAAGTTTAGTTTGGTGTTTAGACTGAACTTGAAGAAGGCCTTCTTTAACTTTCACTATTTTCATGCTACAAAAACAAATGGAGAAAAACCATGATATTACTCAACATTTTACTTGCCCCTTACACATCAAACGATTCAGCTTTTTAAAACATTTTGTGTCAGTTTTTATTGGAGGTTGTCATGACGTAATAATAATTTTTTAATTATCGATACTTTTTTTTCTCTTATTATATGTGTTTTACATCCTTTAAAATGAATACCATGCAATGAAAAATAATCTAGAATACACTTGGACATAAGAGTGAAATAAAATATTTTATACTTTAACTTTACCACAAATGGTTTCTTTCAAATTTGAATACCACTCTCAGATCTACCTCATGACAATACTGCGTACCAAAAACGCGACAATATCAAACATGGAGCAGAGTATAATCAAGCACTCAATATGTGCGCTTGAGTGTGTAACAAAGGGTTAAAAACTGCAACACTCATGACATCTCAGCTGATACAATAAATAGATGACTGTTCAGTAAGGCCACAACAAGCCAAAAGCTTCTGGAAAAAGATCAAGTTTATTTTTAACAAGAAGTTATTCCTAATTGTGGTAAGCAGGGCTGCTGCTGGGGTTTCTTTTGAGTTTTTTTTAACTTTTTTTTTTTTTTTTACTTAAAAAATGAATCGTTTTTTGATAGTCATGTCAAGTCATTTTTATTTGTATAGCTCAAAAATACGGCAGTGTTTCTCCTAGGAGTCTGTGAAACCCTGGTTTATAACAGTCTACAGGGTTCCTGGGGCATGCACATACGTAAGAAAATTATGTGCACTTTAAATTCCACTCATCCAACTAACACATTTTAGAGCAAAATTAAGAATCTAAAATTATGATGTGTGCCATTTCAAACTGTAAAATCTATAATACACTAACTATGAAAGACAATGATACAGCAAACAAGTTATAACCAAAGCATGGTAAACTAGACAGGAGTTAAATGCAAAAAATTCCGGACACTTCTAATTACGCTAAAAATAACTAGTGTTGAGCTGAAGCAGATGCTGCACTATTTTAAGGTATCCTTTCGGCAGGTTAACAGAGCAAATCACAGAAAAGAATTTGAAACCAAATAAATGAAATACGGGCGGCACGGCGGCTGTGTGGTTAGCGCGCAGCCCCACGGTGCAGAGGTTCAGGTTCGAATGCAGCTACCGAAGCCTCTCTGTGCAGAGATTGCATGTTCTCATTGTGCCTGTGTGGGTTTCCTCCAAGCACTCCAGTTTCATCCCACATTCCAAAAACATGCATGCCAGGTTAATTGGCCGGTTCAAATTGTCCCTAGGTGTGAATGAGCGAATGAGTCGTCTGTCTCTATGTGCCCTGCGACTGGCTGGCAACCAGTTCAGGGTGTCCCCTGCCCACTGACATCTGAGATGGGCTCCAGCGCTCCACCTGACCCTACTGAGGATAAGCAGTGCAGATAATGGATTGATAAATGCAACACCCATATCAGTGACTTGGTAAATTACAGCATAAAATATTTTTACAGCTGTTATTTGGATTGCTGCTATGACAGGATGTCAGTTCTTTAATGGTTTACAGCCGGGTTGGTGGATACTGTTAATTTTGGCATCGATCTGATCCAATTCAAAAATGGTAATATCAATCAACACCAACACTTTTTGCTTGAAAATGTCATGATCACTGAATAATTGAACTGTACCCCTTAGAATTTGTTCATAAATGCGATAAACAGAGCACAAATATTTTAGGCAATAAAATGTTTCATTTATATATTAAATAACTATATTGCAAACTTTAACTGTGAAAAAAAATACATAGAAACCTTTCTATGACAAGTGTTTCAGATCAAACGCTGAGAGAATCAAACGAAAAGGCTGTTTATGCTATTCAACAAATATTTTAGGCAATAAAATGTTTCATTTATATATTAAATAACTATATTGCAAACTTTAACTGTGAAAAAAAATACATAGAAACCTTTCTATGACAAGTGTTTCAGATCAAACGCTGAGAGAATCAAACGAAAAGGCTGTTTATGCTATTCAACTTGAGCTTTTATTTGCTTAATTTGTTTATACTCTATAACAACATAAAAACTTTAAATACCTAACTTACATTGTATTCATATTTTTTGAATTGAATTCTTTATTGTCACTGATAATAACGTTGTGAAACATTGTATGGTGTCAAACCTACCTTTCCTCTCTAAAGTACTTGAAAAAGTAGTGGCACAGCAGCTAAATGTTTTCATATCCGAGAATAACCTTTTTGAATCCATGCAATCAGGATTCAGGGCTAACCACTCTACTGAGACAGCTCTGATCAAGGTAACAAATGATCTCCTACTGGCAATGGATTCTGGCGCTTCATCACTTTTGCTGCTGCTGGATCTTAGTGCTGCTTTTGACACAGTGCACCACAATTTCCTACTAGAACGGTTGGAAAAATGGATTGGTCTCTCAGGAACCGTCCTCTCATGGTTCAGATCCTACCTCTCAGATAGGACGCACTGTGTTAAATATGGTGAAATGACATCTGAGCCCTTTAATGTTACCTGCGGTGTTCCGCAGCGTTCAGTGCTTGGCCCCCTTCTTTTCAGCATTTACATGCTTCCATTAGGTGATATTATTCGCAAGTACAATATCAGCTTCCACTGCTACGCAGACGACACTCAACTATATCTTCCGTTGGAGGAATCTCCCACACTAAACTGTGGAAATTTGGAGGCCTGCCTCATTGAGATAAGAGTGGATGTCATACAATTTCTTGCGTCTTAACTCTGAAAAGACCGAAATGTTAGTCATTGGTCCATCTAAATGCCGTGATATATTCTCAAAAACTGCTGTGAACATTGACAAATGTCACATCACACAGAGTTACTCAGTTAAAAATGTAGGTGTCATATTTGACCCATATCTATCCTTTGAAATGCATGTAAAGAAAATTACTAGAACCACTTTCTTCCATCTTCGTAACATTGCTAAAATCCGTTCAATACTGTCTCAGTCTGATGCGGAAATTATAATTCATGCATTTGTTACCTCCCGTCTCGATTAATGTAATGCACTACTCTCTGGTCTCCCGAAGTCTAGAATCAAGTCACTTCAGCTGGTACAAAATGCCGCAGCGAGGCTTTTAACTAGGACAAAAAAGTACGATCACATAACACCGATTTTGGCTAACCTGCATTGGCTCCCAGTTAGCCATAGATGTGATTTCAAGGTTCTCTTAGTATTGTAATAAATCATACATGGACTTGCTCCCTCTTATCTTTCAGATCTGATTTGCCCCTACGTCCTGGTCCGAAGCCTACGATCTGAGAGTGCCGGTCTTCTGGTGATCCCAAGAGCAAAGAAGTGTTCTGCTGGTTCGTTCTCCATCCGGGCACCGGTGCTGTGGAATGCTCTTCCCCCTGAGATCCGATCTGCAACCTCAGTGGAAATGTTTAAATCTAAACTTAAAACTCACTTCTACTCCATAGCATATGAATAACCTACTCTTCTCGTCGGCTGAAAAATAGTCTGTGTAATATAGTATAATAATCTGTGAAGCCCTTTGAGACTCTTCGTGATTTAGGGCTATACAAATAAAAATGACTTGACTTGACTTGACATTGCTTTCCAGGGTAAACATGTTTTTTGGTTTGAGTGTATTGACACTTTTAACAGCAATTAAACACATTCACAATTTCATTATATCATATTCCAACAATATGAGGTTTGAACCATGTTTATCAACGCTTTTAACAGCAATTAAACACATTCACAATTTTGTTTGATGTAAAAGACCCCAAAATAAGAATAAAATGCTGAAACGAGCGACTCAACGTGGACTTGCTGGTCTTGTGTTTATTCCATGTGCTTCTTGTCATTCCACACTCGACTTCCGGGATCAACTACCTAAACCCTTGCAAACGGCCAATCAGAGTCCAGCCCCGCCCCTCCCCACCTCTTCTGAGTTCCACCCCGTCGGCCCTCTTGCGTCCAGCAACTTGATTGACAGCCACAAGACAACAAACGCCCTGAATTTGTTTATAGTCGCTACAACCAAAGTATTCCACAAACCCTCAAAAAAACACGACAAACTTTACCCAAAACAAGCCTTTCAACTAAAGAACAAACGCACCTCCCCAGCAAAGCACCCCCTTTGTAGACTTCACAGGGGTGCGTTTGTTTACATTAACAGCCACACGTCGCCTAACACTGCGAAGAAAGCCGTTGACGATTTTATGAATTATTTAACAGTAAAATGCACCCGGTTTACGTTTTAAACAATATAATACGTGAACATGGAGTCATGATTATGTCATGTTATCAATAAATAAAGTGTGGAATAGTGCATCTTGCGTAGCTACTACTAAGAAGCTCAGCTAAGTAGCTAGCTTAGCTAAAGTTCATTCACTTCCTTAGAAACAACAATTGATGTCAGTAGATTTATCAACTAGTAACAAAAGTGAAATATTGTGAAATGTGATATGAAGAAAAGACGTTTAAAATTGTTGTTAAGTGTTCAAAACTGAAAAGCCATTGTGCTACCCGAAAAGGCTTTCATTTATGGAACGATTTAGACGAGGACCTTAAAAATGTCATGTATAATAAAAAACCATCACACATCGAAGTTATATCGGTTATTATATGTTATAGGAGTCCATAGCAATATTATTATAATTTTAAAAAGTATATTCTTCGTTTTTTAATTTTCCTTCGTGGGTAATGTTCTGTTTTGATTAAAAATATGTCTTCCTTGCCAGGGAAAACATTGAATAGGGGTTGGCACTTAAAAGCTTCAGCCTTTGGGCACATGTTTAGGTATTGTGCTATTATATTGTAAGGCTGTTTTTGAGCAAATACTTGTTTGCTTAATTTGTTAATAAATGTGTGTTATGTTTGTGCCATGCCTAAATAGAAATCCACAAACAACCAAACTTTGCAACGGGCGTTTGTTTTGAATTAGATAAGAGGTAAGAAAGTTCACAACCTCAACGTGCTTAACCCTGCCGTTGTCCTCATATAAAATGACTTTTTTTTTGTACCTTTTTTATACAGCTTACATGGAAATGTGAACGAAAGCAAATTTATTTATTTTTCTAATGTAGGGACCACGGGTCTATGAAAAAAGACATAATATGTTTTGTTTAAAAAAAGTTATGATTTAAATATTTGTTTCTGGGTTTTTAACTGCAGTGGTGGGTCAATTTTGCGTGAAGACAGCAGAAGTGATATAACGCGCGTGTAAAATGTAATTTACTGAAGTATATTAATCAAGTTTAGGGGTTCCGAATGCTAAGTTAATGTGCTAAAAAGCTACAGGCGGCACTCACTGTCGTGGAAGCGGCAGTGGCGGCGCCCCTCTCCGCTGGAACACTCCGTCCACGAACACGCCATTCTTGCCCAGGCACCGAAGCGAGAATGCGCCGCTCTCTTCCTCGTAGCACACCTGCAGGTGTCGCCGCGAAATGAAGCTCGAGTGACCCATGTTAATGTCCACGGAGCCGTGGGACGAGTTGCGGCCGATGGTGACCGTCTTTTGCCGCATGACAAACTCAAAGTCCCGGCCCTCGAGTCTGGCCAGGGCCTGCGGGAGAGGAGACGCCAGGCGAGTTGGTCGCATGCCGGCGACGGCTCCCGTCAGAGGCGGACCGAGGTATGAGAACGACGGTTGCGGGTGGAAGCCGTGCGAAGTGACGGCCACCCGCACGGGGCTACACGGCGCCGATTGCAAGGCGAGCAGGGCCCGAGCTCCGGTGTCTTCCCGGTAGTCTGCCATGTTGTTTCGCTGGGGGTCAAACTCACTTCAACGGACTCTTCAGAGTAGCAACGTGAGAGTTTGAGGCCGGAGCACTTGTTTGCTGGGGCTGACGGAACAACATGGTGTCTGGGCGCTCAGAAGAACCGGGATGGAGCTTTGGCTGGAACTGGACTGGTGCTGCTTTCAGGTAGTTTGCGGTGACTGTAAAAACGAGTGAAATATTCAACACGATTCAAATTAATCGATGCTTTCAATTATATATGAAGTATTTTAAGGTTCTCTTGGTATTATACAAAATCATGCATGGACTTGCTCCCTCAAAGCTTTCAGATTTAATTTCCCCCTATGTTCCGGTCCGGAGCCTTCGTTCTGAAAACGCTGGTCTACAAGTGATCTCAAGAGCCATGAAGAGTTCCGCAGGTTCGAGAGCGTTCTCCATCCGGGCACCGGTGCTGTGGAATGCTCTACCCCCTGAGATCCGATCTGCAACCTCAGTGGAAATGTTTAAATCTAAGCTTAAAACACACTTCTACTCTATAGCATATGACTAACCTATATTTTTTGTTGACAATATCTGTGTATTATTGTTATTGCAACCATTGCAGCCTGGTCATCCTGGAAGGGGGACTACCACATGTGCGGTCCCTTCTCAAGGTTTTTTCATTTTCCTCATGTTGAGGTTTTTGAGTTATTCCTTGCCCTCATGTAGGTTTTGGATCGGGGAATGGTGTAATAAAAGTCCTTAATAATAGTTTGTGGTTTGCAATAACCTGTGCAGCCCTTTGAGACTCTTTGTGATTAAGGGCTATACAAATAAACTTGACTTGACTTGACTTTTACTTTACAATATGATATTGTTCTGTATCCTTATACGGTATGTTAGACATTTGAGAGAATGAATGAATGAATAAATTACCTTTATTGTCTTGATATAAGTATAACGAAAGTCGAGGGCTTATCCTTTCAGTGCAAGTACAAAAATAAAAAATTGAAAGGGTCAAAATGTGCAAAAGGATAGAAATGTTTAAAAATATATATTATTGTTGTATAATGATTATGTGCATTCACAGTGGCAGTTGTACAGCACATTGTGCTGATGAACGTTGAAGATAGGAGTTCCGGGTGGTAAGAGATTTCAGAAAGAAGCTGCTCCTTATTCTGTTTGTTTTTGTTTTGATACACCTGCAGCACCTTCCCAATGGCAGCAGGTCAAACAGCTGGGCACCTGGATGTATCCTGTACTTGATATGTTGCGCGCTGCTAAAGCACTGATTGGAGCAGATGTCCATCAAGGAGGGGAGAGGGCAGGCAATGATGCGCTAGGCTGCTTTCACTGTCCTTTATGCAGCTTCCCTCTGTTATATTTCAGTTTGGTAAATGATCTTAGTGCATTAGAAGAAGAATCAAATTTGTTAATTTCATGCAAAAATGTCTAATTGATTTTTCATTTTATATCCCATAATACTATCCATCTACCCACCAACGCGGGGGCTGGTAAGCGGTTCAACTATTTAAGCAGAGAACCTTGTGCATCTATACTTCCTGCAATTCAAATGTTTAATTTCTAATGTTTTTGGTCATCTGAATACGTTCGTGCAATCATGTATTTCATGTAAACAGCATTCAACATTGACATACCTGTCAACTTTTACGTTTTCACTGTATTTTGATTGCTTTTTTTTCATTGTTTCAAATTGTTTTTGCTGTAATATAATGTTATATATAAAAAGCAACATTTGATTTACTGCAACTGGGGAAAGAATTAGGAAAGAAGCTGAAAGAATTGTAAGTGTTGTTTACATGGTAAATTTAAGAAAAACTCGCCAACAAGAATTATTTTTGTTTTTATTCTACTCTTTGTCTCGCTATGAGTACATAGGTGCCGTGTTGTGTATGTAAGATTTATATTTGATTAAAGGGACGTTGTTCTGCAGTTGTTTTTATTTTTATTTTCTATTTTTGTATTTCGGTGTTTCCTCATTTTGTGGTATCACACTGGTGGGATGTGTCCCAAAGGATGAAAATCCAGAGGCCATCAGCTGCCATCTCTATCAGTGTGGATAAGCCTCTCTCAGGTCCCCTTTCCTCACATGGCTAGTCTGTGCCTTGCCATAATCCTATTTTATCTCTATCTCTATCTAAATAGTGCTTCACAAATACATTTGATTTGTGTCATGTTTAGTGCCTCCTAGTGGTACATAAACTTTCATTCAGTTAACAAAACCCCTGATTTGCATACCAGGCAAAAATACACAAACTATCATACCAATATAAATTTTTATCTTTATTTTTAAAATGTATTTATTTCACATAGTGGAATCCATCCTTAGAGGTCACCGCCATGTTTGTCTCGTGTCTGGCGAACGAAAACTAGTGCCACAGAGCACAGCGTAGCAGCATCGGACAACAGTGCCATTTAGTGGTCAAATATTGCACACTGGGGTTGAATTGCTATAATTAATAAGTGGAACAATTGACTGAGGTTGACAGGTATACAGTTTATATTTCGATTGTGGAGTTAAATGCAGTATCTGAAATGCAGACATAATTTAAGCGCCTATGTTTGTTCGATTGCATGCGAGTAGGAAAAAATGTGAACGGACAACAAAAGTCTGGTACAGTAGAAAACTTTCACCCACTGACGCAACATGACAGGAAGTAAGCGTTCTGCGTAATAACAATAGAGAAGTCACCATGGTGGTGCTCATGCCCCCCCCACACATGTGTTCAAGTCAAAAGTTGTGAAGAAGAGAAAGTGTACATGTTTGGCAATAGTCCAATCACAAGGCTCCCAACATGTGGCATGTGCAAAAAAGCTGCTTGCTCCCGCCCCAAACGTTTTTTTTTCTCTCCATGTTTCTTTTTCTTATCTCTCGTGTGTTTATAAACATGGAAAGAACAAGATGGTCACAAAATGCGGCTACATAGAGCACAAAATTACAGGGATCAGGATCTGGGACCATAACGCTAAACTGCCACGCGAGGACGCTGCTGCATTGCACACCTTCATGCGGTTCTTTTATGGGGTCTATAATGTATTTCTATAACTGGATTATTGCATTTTCACTGGTATAATTTTCGGATTATATATGATTTAAATTGACGATGTATAGGATATCCAACGTGTTGTCTGCGGGCA
Organism: Urocampus carinirostris; assembly: GCF_059441175.1. Taxonomy (NCBI): domain Eukaryota; kingdom Metazoa; phylum Chordata; class Actinopteri; order Syngnathiformes; family Syngnathidae; genus Urocampus; species Urocampus carinirostris. Next base: position 28,337,801 of record NC_142356.1, on the reverse strand, counting down.
CCAGGTAACCCCCCCTGAGAGCACCTTAGTAGCTTGCAGACAGTTTCTGAAAATAGCTCACCAGGGTTGGATTTGCGAGTTTCTCGTAAATTGGATTTCTATCTGACATGTTTTAGTAATTGCCTACCTGGCAACCTCAACTAATTGCTCACCTTATTAATTGTTGGAATAATACATCTTAAAAACTAAACATAGCACATATTTACTCACAGCAAGACGGACTATGTAGAATCAAAACAAATAATTTGTGTAAACAATACGCGCAGAAAATAAATGCTTGATCAAAGGTTTTCTAGTGTACCACAACAATATTAGAAATCTACGGTGACCTCGTTTGCGAGCAGTGACCGAGAATATACGGATAAGAGCCGAGATGGGTAAAACGATATTGGTCTAACGAAATAAAGTTTTCTAACTTAAAAAAATTATTGTGCAAAAAAATTGATGTACGTTATGATCAAAAGATGTATGATATATGGGAAAAACATAATTTGACAGGTATGTAGTTGACTTAAAGGAGCTGTATGGAATTTGGAACTATTTTGCTCACTGCTGCCATCTCCTGGCTTGTGTCAATATTGCAGCCTGTGCCAGCTCATTCTTGATGCTTGTACAAGTATGTGCATTTCTTAGATGCATTTGAATAAACTCCCCTTTTCAGCCTTCTTGAGGTTTGTGGTGGCGTTTAGACTTATTTGAAGCAGGTGTTTCTTACTTTCACCATTTTCATTCCTCACTAACAAATAGAAACAAGAAAACCCTTGGGGATGTGCATGATGCCCCCCCTCCAGCACTCCCCCCAACTCCCATTCCTCCTGCCTAATGTGTTCCACCTCGAACAGCTTTGTTAAATATAAGATAGAAGCAGATAGGCGCAGTGGAAAAAAAAAGCTTAAGGGCTCTTTGAACCCAGTTAGGCATTTTTAACACACATTTAAAAGTACTCTGTGTAATATATGACCACTAGATGGCACTGTTATGTCTGATACAAGTGAGGGCTAGAGCCACACAGCAGAGCGTGGCGGCAGGATGCCAGACAAACATGGCAGCGACCTATGATGGGATTCCACCGTATAAAAGAAATACACTTTTCTTGACCTCTGATTTTTTTCCCTTGTATTCAAATCAATGTTTTTTTTATTTAATGAAAATGTGTTGTATCACTAGGAGGCACTAAATCTAACACACTGTCCATTTAATAGAGAAAATATTCAACATTCAACTTTGTTAAGGACACATTCAATGACACACCCCACCTTTAACTTAAATACTGTTATGTCCTACCTTCAGGTCTCCCAAAGTCCAGCATCGAGAGCCTGCATCTGGTACAAAATGCTGCAGCGAGACCTTTAACTAAGACTAGAACGTTTGATCACATTACCCCGATTTTAGCTAACGTGCATCGGCTCCCTTTTAGCTTATGATGTTATTTTAAGGTTCTGTTGGTATTATACAAAATCATGCATGTACTTGCTCCCTCCTATCTTTCAGATATAATTTCATCCTCTGTTCCGCCTTCGCTCTGAAAATGCTGGTCTACTAGTGATCCCAAGAGCCACGAAGAAATCCGCAGGTTCCAGAGCGTTCTCCATCCGGGCCCCAGTGCTGTAGAATGCTCTGCCCCCTGGAACGATTTAAATCCAGGCTTAAAACACACCTGTACTCTATAGCTTATGAAGGACCTATATTTCATGCTGACAATATTGTTTGTCAATGCTACATCCATTGTAACCTGGTCATCTGTTTTATTTTTAATCTATTTTTTATCATACTTTAATTCATTTATTTTTCATTTTATCATTTGTTAATTGCAGCCTGGTCATTACCTCATGTGCCTCCCCTTCTCAAGGTTTGGTCATTTTCCTTATACAGAGATTTTTTTAGTTTTTCTTGCTCTCATGTTGGTTTTGGATCACGGGATGGTGTAATAATAGTCCATAGTTTGCAATAATCTGTGGTGTGTGCAGCCCTTTGAGTCTCCTTGTGATTAGGGGTGTATAAATAAACATGACTTGACTAATTAATTACAACCTGATAATAAAATAGTAACAACATAGTAATAGCATAAGTTGTACTTGTAGAAATGTACTGTTTATCAAAACGGTTGCCCCTTTCACTGATCAATATCAAAAAGTAGCTCTTAGCTTGAAAAAGGTTAGTGACGCCTGGTATAGACATCCTAGAAATTACCCCTCACAAAGTAACCCCATAATCAGGACTTGAATGTTTGCAAGCGTATTCTTTAATTTGCAGAAAACATTTTCCATGATTTGCTCGTAGAGCCTCACAAGCGTGGCTCCAGTTTCAGTTTGATTGGTCGCTTGGGCATCAGCAGGCCCTGCACATCCATTTCAATGGGCACCTGGTGGAAATGAACACATACAAATAGTGTCAGGTCACACAACCTTCCCTTTTTAAACAAAACAAAAAAACAGCTTTATTCAAGTATTTCTAAGACTTTTGTCTTGTTTGAATAGTTTGCTATTCATTCTTTTTCCCTCATTTTTTGGGGAATAATAATTCAGACCTAATTGTTTTAAGAAATGCAGTCTGTTTATGTATCTGTGCAATGTGTACAGTATTCTATTTTCTTTGTGCCTTTAGAAGGAAAATCTGATGAAGCAGATACAAAGTCTCACCTCGGTCTCGTCGCACATGCAAAAGTTGTAACGCTGCAGGATCTCCACCAAGGCCAGCTTCATGCTAACCATGGCAAAGCGCATCCCGATGCAGTTGCGAGGGCCAGCGCCAAACGGCAAATACACGTACGGGTCAATGGAGTCTTTATTGTCCTTACTGAACCTGAAATTAAAAAAAAAAAAAAACAGCGAGGAAATTATCTTCTGATATTAACTCTTGTGTTTGGCTTTATATTAGTTTCTAAAAACAAATGTTTACAAAAAAAGAAATCGTTTGGCGGTAAAAGTGTGACTATTAATCCACTCAAAATTATTGTCAAAGATGAAAACTATTTCAAAAATTGTCACAACATATCCAGTGGCTAAAATGTATAAACACTTTCCAGCCTAACTTATATCCCACAAATGCTGAACGAATACATCTTATTGTCGAACGTTGAGGAAATTTATTTCGGGAGTAAATTGCATTAGAAGACCATTTTTCTTTTTTGGGAGGAGGGAGATTCTGGCTAGTATTTTCTCCTCTAAAATTATTTTTTGTCAGGACCAGAACGGAAACAGGATCCAATTGCGTAACTTTTACCACAAGTTTTATTGAAGGAAAGAGGTGTTCACTGGACGCGGGAAGCATGTCGCTCTCGTACTCTGATTGTGATCCGAACACGGAAGTGGATCTTCCGTAGCGAGCAATGCCGGTGTCAGGGATGGAAAAACTGGTCGGGGGACGGGACTGGGAGAGCAAGGTGTGGTCGGGGTCGGAAACGAGTCGTAAGCCAGGATGGGAGAGTAGACTTATTCTGGAACAAAACAGGTCGTAGCCGGAGACAAATGGGAGCAAGAGGGACAGGTGGGAGTCAGGGTCGAAAAAGGCTTGCCTTGTATACACGGAGGTTCGCAGACGGACTGACAACAGGGGATAGACAGGACTGGGTTTAACTAGGAACAGGGAGCCAATCAGAGCCCGCAGCGGTTGGCTCCATATGAGCGGGCACAGGTGATTCTCATCGGTAATCATGACAATTTTGTTCAGTAAAAACTTTTGTTCTAATTCTCATAGGATTTCTTTTTTAATTCACAGACCTTAAACTTACAGTTTTAATATAACATGTTAGTCTTTATCCTCCATAGATAATAATTCCATATTCTAACCCAAACACATTTGTTCATTTTTTAGGAAAACTAATGTACATGAAAAAATGGCATGGTGAAATCATTACAAAGGTGAAAAAAAATAGTTGAATGTGATGAGTTTTGATTCAAAATCATCCATTTTAACAGACGCGACATTAGGAATTCTAAAAAAGTTTTTTATTCCTGTGTTTTCAAGGTATAAAATCTTGAATTTTTTGTGAAAAGATGTTTCTTTTTCTCGGTGAATTATTACATATACATGTAAATCAGTTAGTTTGAATTTCCCATGAGATTGGTGAATTTATGGTTATGATTAATTTATGATAATATTTTAAAAAAACTTGGCTTTTTCATGGGTTTAGAAAATAAACAGCAAATTGTCAGTGTCTGAAACTCATGACTCCAGGGCAGACAAGTATGAAAAGTTGCCTGCCCAGCCATAGAGTTGCCTGCACCGTTTTTCACAACTTGAAACACAATAAGACGACTAATCGCCAAAAACTCATTGTTGCAAAGTATTAAGGATTGATAATCAGAATATATATAACAGAAAAACACTTTAAAATTAAGTTTATTATAAATCTACATTATAACATTCATTGCATGTATATGACATCGCTGTTTTCCATCTGCCATCAGTATGTACCTGTATTTACTCATCTTCATTCATGCAATGTTTGCGTTGCGTCGTCTGCTACAAGCCACGTTAACTCTTTCCATGATGCTCTTAATGTACGTTTACCTTTTGTAGCGTCATAAATTTTGTTAGCTACTTTTGAATATTTCTTCTGGGGCTGAGGTTTTGGCTTGATTCGTAACCACTTATCCATTTTTCTTGTGTTCTCTGTTGCGTCTACTTTGGAAAATGATATGCAAAGGCACAACCTTATAATGCTCGGGAAAGTCCGGAAGCATTAAGTTATTTTGTACAGGTGTCTCTTTGGCTGCCGAGTATGCAAATTATTAAACGAACGGAAATTCCGAAATTTCCAAACCGAACAAAGATTTCAAAAGTGGAACAAAGCGAACGTTTGATTTGAAAATAAAATCTTTTTTTTTTTCTTGAAAAAGTTGTCGGCCACCCAGGAAGAGACATTTTGTATGCCCGACGTAAATGATGCACGCCCCGGCGTCTGGGCAGACGTTACTTCAAACACTGAAATCGACAATTTTTAGAATACATTTAGAATGGTTTGAATTTGATTACGTGGATGTACCTTTAGATACATGTCAGAATAGTAAGCAGAAGAAAATAGAAAACATAAAATACGTATTCCCACCCCAAATTAAAACAACATATGTGTGAATGCTGAAATCAGTTGTGATACATGACTTGCAAAAGTTTGCCACTTGGCTTTTATAGTATTAACGCCAACTCGTCGCAAATGCCAATTTTACCTCTCAGGTTTGAACTTTTCAGGTTCAGGCCAAAGATCTGGGTCACGGTGCAGAGGCCAGGTGGGAATCACGATGGCCATGCCTTTAGGGATGACCACACCGTTGACCTCAATGCTTGCCTTGGCCACACGCTCCAAACGTAGGACGATTGGATACAAGCGAAGTGACTCGTTGATTACCATGTCCAAGTACTCCATCTCCATCAGTTCCTGGTACTGCACAGGAGCCTGCCCCAAGAACAAACATCCGATACATATTGTTTAGGGTTCGTTTTTTTCATGGCTAAATTCAAGCAATTTTTAAGGACTTTCAAAGCTAATTCCCCAATTTCTCCCTTACCTTAAAAGAAAAAAATCCGGTGTAAATCATGTAATTTGCAGAACCAAAAATATATTTGCGATTTACATATACGATTTTGAATTGTGACCCATAATAAATGTCCCTAAGTCATATATAATCCTTGCAGTATTACACATTGCTTAGTGCCCTGTTTAGGTGTAATATGCATCTGTCCCCTTGGTTGTTGGCGCTTCATAGGACAATGCCATACAAGCTAATGCCAGCTGCAGTTAATGGCAAGGAAAAATAAATGCAATGCCAAGTGAAGCCACCAAAGAGCAGTGTCTGCGTCTATTTTAAGCAGACTTGTTTTTTATAAACTATTTTCTTTACCCATTGAAAACACAATTTCCCCTAAATTAAAAGGTTTTACAGAAGATTGCAGTGTTATGTTCTTGTAATTCCAACATTTGCTTCTCTGTATGTTCTTTCACTCACGTTGCACACTTCCTGTTGCTGGTTTCCTTCTCACAGCTGTTGGAACATGTTTTGATGTCCTTTCTATAATCACTCCACTATATCACTATTTTAACACTGTCTTCTTGGCTCTGTGATAGTTTGTTGTCTTTCATGTCATGTTCCAGGGCACTCTTCTCTCAGCGTTTTGTCAGTCCAGTATACTGAACCCTTGTCTGCCCTTCCAGAACACAAGTACTGCCTGACAAACTATTGGACTGTCTTCCTTGCTATTTGGACTTAGCGGAACACTGATCCTGCATCCTGAACCATGATTATCGCCTCCCTACCTGATTTCTGGTGTACCAAACCCTGTCCGAACAAAAGACAACTGTTTGCTATACCAACCTGTGTTTCTGCACTTTGCTCAGCTCCACCCCAAATGGGTTTCTGACAAAGTCATACTACTTGACTACAAATTGCACCTTGTTAGGGAACGTAGCATCCACTTCATCCTGCAGCTTTTTCATGACTTGAGGGTTGGTGGCCAAGCTGTGTGCCAGGAAGCTGAGAGAGCTGCTGCTTGTCTCGTAGCCAGCAAAGATGAAAATCATAGCTTGAGAGAGGATCTCGTGGTCACTCAGCCCTGGTAAAATGGGATCCGTACAAAATCCACGTGGTCAAAATGCAAACTCATGACTCCAGAGCAGAAGACTCCTCTCATTTATTTAATTCTCACAATCCAGATCTCACTAGGGTGAATTCTTAGCTCATTCTTATTCAATCTACATGATTTTACTTACTCAAGCCATACAAAAACATTTATTTCCATAACCATGCAGATCATTTTAATTGCTGAAAGTAATGCTGTGCATAAAATGTTTTTTTACATAAAACACGTGAAAATTCTGATAAATACTCATCAAAAGGCACCTTTTTTCTGTTCTTCGGCAGAGTTGTCATTCTTCTGGGAGTCGATCATTAGCTGCAAGAAATCCACACGACTCTGAGGACGAAATTAAGACAGTTTTTTGTCAGCCTCGGGACACCGTCGTACTTTGCCACCGTTCTCCTTACCCCTTGTCCGGTGCTTTTACGGCTGGACTTGATCTTCTGCAGTGAGTTATAAAAGAAGTCAAAGACAGAGGTTGGGAAGAATGAGAACTCCATCTTCTCAAAAAATGGACCCAGAGCGGGGAAAAAAGCTGTGATGCACCCCAGAAAACAAAGAGCATTATGTTATATTCACAAATGTATGTAAAATATTAGGGAAAGACTATACGAATGAATAGTTTTTATCACTATTTTCTGTTCAGCCACTGGTGAGAAAAACATCGAAATTATATATTTCTTTAATGTTTAAAGATTTGTGTACTTTGTGGAAAATTTAATTAATTTTCTTCTATAACTGTGCACGTTTTTTTTATTTTGCCACGTTTATTTCAAACAACACAACGTCATGTTTGGAAATAGTTGAAAGAAAAAAAACACTTGTGAAGGTATTGACCGACATATATTTCTGTGTTATGCCTTTATCTGTTGCAGCCTCAGTTCAGTGCAATTTATGTGTGTCTACAAACACTGATAATGTTGACGATTTCTCATGCCACTTTGAAGTTAAATTTCCTAGAAAATAACTATGACCCATCAATGGTGATCTATTTTCATGACGAAAAGGCACTACGTTGGTAACCTCAGAGTTATAGTGTCTAGCGAGCAATTTTTTGTCCTTCAAGAAAACACGATAAAGAGCCAACCAAAACCTGGCACATGAGGTAATGACCAGGCTGCTTAATCCGTTTGACCAGGCTGCTTAATCCGTTTCCATAGTTGTCATATTATAAACAGATTTTTCTTGTTAATTTATTTTATGACCTATGAGGAGGAAGAGTGGGTTGAACAAGTCGAACTTGAGCATCTTCTTGATGTTGGTGACAAATGGATCAGAGGGATTATTAATGGAGTCCAGGTCCACGCTAAAGGCCGTGCTGGTCACAACGTCCATGCTGTAAGGGCCGAAGAATCTGCCAAGCACAGCGCCATTTGTGATGGACGGATGGCGAGACAAACCATCACACTTACTCCTTAAGCTCCAGCGACTCATCGAGGTCTGCCTTCTTCTTCATGCTGCGCAGAAGGTTGGCCGAGTGACCCTTCATTATGACGAACATCTGTGCAGGCACACACATGGACATAGATTTGCATATACTCTACATGCATACACACACATGCAAACATTGTGTCCATGTGACTGTGCAAGTCCTTGTCCGTGCTTCTTTGTGAGTAGCTACAGGAATTGTTTCGGGGAGGCAAATGAGGACATTTTGGCCACTCCTCTAATTGCGAGATCTGATTCTTAGCTTCTAGACTTGGTTTACGTTTCAATAACATTTTGGTCAGGGTTGAGTGAAGGGTTAATGTTTTGGTATATGTTCTGGTGGTTATGGTGAGTGTAAGGGGCTGGAAATGCATTATGTCTATAAATGTCCTCACTGGAAAATCTGAACAACGATGTTAATGTTTGTGTCTTCTTGTGAGTACCAGAATAGGTTTTTAACGAACAGAGTGAGGACATTTTGGCCATTGTTGACAATGCCACGTCTGTTTTTGATGGTCAAGACTTGGTTTAAGAGTTTAGATTTGAATTACATTTGAATTTTGGTAAGGATTGTCTTAATTCGTAAATTTTAAGCTAAGACCCTAGGATAAAATTGTCCAAAGCTTTTATCCTCAGGACGACAAACAGAAGAAAATGACAAATAAAAGGGATAATTTGTTTTTTCTATATAATTTCTCAAGCAAATTTAAAAAAAAAATGTCAACACAAACCCAAGTATTTTTTTTATATGGATTCATTTAGAATCATAGGTTAGGCTAGAATTTTCTGCGAAACGTTAGTTGAGAATTTTACAGTTAAAATAATAAAAGTAATCAAATGAAATTCTTGTACTGTGCTAAAAAAATGTACCAAAAAATTCTGAATTACAAGCCGCTACGCTGTTGCTACATTTTAAACACTGCGGTCGGATATGGTGCGCCTTATTCTACTTTATTTTAATTTTTTTGTGGCAGCACGAAGGAATACGGCGGCCTGCTCTTTGCAACACATACACTCAAAACACAAAACCCCGCGGAGACATCTGGCATTTTTGACGCCCTTTAAGCGAAAGTAGTTGATGTTTTTGCCAATATTATTCATATTACGCATAACAGGAGCAAAACGGGAGATTTGACAGTACTTTATTCAATATTAACAACGTACTCATGATATTTCAAAGTTTTGACCCACAAATCTAGTCCTAAATTTACAGTAGTTAATCTTCATCTCCATAGATTTTTTTCAAAAAGCTGCGCATAGTATAAAATAAATATGATTGTGTATGCGGTGGGTCACTAAAATATGGTCAGTACGGGCTAGGACAAATGTGTCCAAGCCATGGCCGTAACCAGCCCATTTTTTGGGGTGCTCAACCAAATTCACCAGCAGATATAATATCATCTTTTCCTTGATAAAAGAACAGAATATGCTTGAATATGATCAAAAATGCTAGATAGATGATAAACAAATAAAACAAAACGAAAATGTGAAGAACGTAACATCGGAAATAATTGAAATAATTATTCTAAGGTTCAAGACTTGGTGAAATACTTCAGTTGATTTGATTCCCTGCAAAGGTAGCACGGTCATGAGATCGGACCTTCCTGTGTGGAGTTTGCATGTTCTCCCCGTGCTAGCGTGGGTTTCCTCCGGGCACTGCGGTTTTCTCCCACATTCCAAAAACAGCTGGTCCAAATTGTCCCAAGGTGTGATTGAGCAAGTGACTTGTCTGTCTCTGTGTGCCCTGCAACTGGCTGGAAACCAGTTCAGGGTGTCCCCTGCCCACTCCCCGAAGATAGCTGGCATGGGCTCCAGCACCCCCGCGACCCCACTGAGGATAAGCAGTGCAGATAATGGAAGGATGATTCCCTGCACCGTTCCTCTTTCGCTCGGCTATTGTCACCTGCAAGGTTTGGTAGGATTACTTTAACTTGGTTACTTTCAAATACTTTTGGATTACTCCAATACCAAATATGGTAATAAAAGACAAAAGAAACTAAATATGAATAAAATGATGACTCACAACACGTGGTAAGCTTTCTCTCCTGGCTTTGATCTCGCACTTCTTTTCGCTTTAAATATCGGTGAACGGAGTGTTTTAGCCCCTAATTATGCCTCCGAAGAAGGTCGGTGCAAGCAGCAAAGTTGCTACAGGTGAAAAAAGAAGGGTAGTGCGTACAACTATTGCATTTAAGAAAGAAATAATAGCAAAATATGAAGAAGGTGTGCGAGTTTCCGACCTTGCTATACATACAGCATGGTTTCTGCTGAGCACCACAAAGGTAAGAAGTCCTATTCATAATTATTTTCTTTATCCTTTAACCGCTCACCACTTTTTGTGGAGACCCAAGTGCTAAATGACGTGTAAACAACCTGATAGTCTTAGTTGTACACGTTCATGTTAGCATAATCTTTCGTACGGAAGATTACGTTAACGCGAACGTACCATTAGCCTGGGTTAGCTTCATGTTTACGTTCATGGTAAACATTCAGGGTGTTGGAACGGATTCAAACGATTGTACATTACTTTTAATGGGAAAAACGATTTTCGGTGATCGAACAAATCGGTTTTCGAACAGGGTTCTGGAACGGATTATGGTCGAGAACCGAGGTTCCACTGTAATTGAAAGTAATCCAGTTAAAGTAACCCTACCCAACCCTGGTCACCTGCAGTATAGCGTAAAGTCTTCAGGGGCTTTGGTCTATTATGATGAGAGTATGTTATACAGTGGTTATTGTGAACAACTATTTGACCACTTAATACCAGGACTTTGTTATCATAACAGATATTAGTCCTCATTTTAGCTGCATTGAATAGAATGCAACAATAATCAGCCTACCTTAGTTGTTGCCCAGCACAAAGTGTAACGTGATGTTCACAAATGGGAAGTAACCCTCCTGAACAGTGTTGAATGATCCGAAAACACTTTAATTGAAATTTTAGAAAATATGTAACCAGCCAGACACACTGGGTGCACCTAAAGCTCTGAACCTAAAATCACCCCTGGACCTAACATATAAAAATATTGAAAGATAATGACCCACTTTGATTTTTTAAATGTAATTTACCAGGCAATATTTAAAAGTTAGTCCAAAATTGTTTGGCTGGAAGTTAGTTCAGAATTTTACCAAAAAAGGGAGATACATTTAATGAAAATGACCTTTTGTCAAAGGTGTTCATTTCCATCTTTGGGGATTTTCAATAACTGCCTATTTTAAGAGGCAAATATATATGCTTTTAATGTTATCATGTCAAATGTGTTTATAGGTGCATGTGATTTGCCTCTTTTAGTCGTCCGGAGGTGAATGAGGGCGACAGGATGCTTCGGATTCTTTTCCAGTTTTCGTCCTCGGCGATACTGACGGCATCGTAGAGCGGGCCGTTCAGACGGAAGTTCTGCATAGAGTTCACATTGGAAAGGCTCAGCACGTCTTCCATGATTGCCATGGCTCAAGAAACCATTAATTCGTGTTCTTAAATATTTCTTTTGTTTAGATTTTTGTGCGCTTTTACTCTACGGTTGGTGAAAAGCGAGTAACACTCCTTGATGAGCACGGTCTTGATGATGGAAGGGTCCATGATGCATAAAGCAGGCTGACGGCCATCAAAGATCCTAAAAATGTTTAGAACAGGAATAACACTGAGATGAAGGGGACAAGGAAGAAAAAAAGAATGTGTAACAACATATGCACGCACCCCCATACTTTGCCGTATTTCTTGTGGCAATCCATGTCAAAGTGAATGAAACCCTGGATGCAGAAGAGCACAAGACAAAAAAAACTTAAAACTACTAAAAAAATATTCAGTAATTGTAAATAAATATATTGAAATACATGGGGTTTCACAATGGCTCGATTGGTGCTTCAAACTGCCCGCACGGCCTCCAAATAAATCTAATAGTGCATTATGTATTATTTAGCACCATCTAGTAGTAAAAAAACTCAATTTATTAAAAGAAAACGATTTTGATTTAAACAACAAGAAAAATTGCATGAGCTATCATTTGTAAATACATTTTAAACACTCATAGGTTGAGAAATTTACATTTATTCCACATAACATAAGCCTCAACGAGAGAGAGCAAACATAATTATTAGCCTCCTTGTTGCTACAGGTATCCAAAACCCCAAAACAACTGTAGAAGGCGGGGCAAAAAATGTGAAGAAAAAAAGTGTGGTCGGGTCACTTTAAGGCAGACATGGGGACTTGAGACTTAGTGACTTGGACTCGAGTCGACTCGAGTCGCTGTTTTTATGACTTGTGACTTGACTTGGACTTGGCAATCTAAGACTCGGGACTTGACTTGTGACTTGACTTGCCCAAGAAAAAAATACTTGGGACTTACTTGGGACTTGAAGGTGAAGACTTGAGACTTACTTGAGACTTGCACATGTGTGACTTGGTCCCATGTCTGCTTTAAGGTAAAAAAAGTTATACTTTTTGTACCAAGTGTTGTCTTTTTTATTTGTTATTGTTAAAGAATCATTCATGTTTTGTGATTAAAAATGTTACATACTGAAAAGTAGTTGTTTTGAAAATGCCAAAGTTTTCTCCTTTTAAGATAAAAAAGTGAATACAATTTAAGGGGTTATGTCTCATTCCTTCGAAAGAGAACCAAGTGACCACAGGGTTTGTTTTAGAAATACATAATGGAAATGGAAGGAAATGTCTGATTTTATAAAGTTCAATGCAGCTTAAACAAACATTTCAACAGAGACTTTGTACGCACCTTCCGGTAGTTGAGCATGTTTCCGAAGAACAAAACCGGCCTGGGCCCTGGGATGCCTAGTTTCTTAAAAGTGTTGTAAGGCCAGTAGCCATAGCTAAAAGAACAATGACAAAACTGATGGAATTGACAGGTGACAAAACCAAACAGCAATAAATCGTTGCAAAAGCCAATGGGGGGGGGGGGGGGGGGGCACACACGTATAATACCTGTCTGTATACCTGAAAACTTCTATATTTTTCCCATATATTGTAAACAATTTTTGATCATTTGACGTACAACGTACAACAGTTTTTGTATTATTTTTTTTAATGTTAAAAACAAGTTTTTTCGTTTGACCAAAGAAGGGATCAGGCGACACGGTGGATGACTGGTTAGAGTGTCCGAGGCACAGTTTTGAGGTCATGGGTTCAAATCCAGCTACCAGCCTTCCTGTGCGGAGTTTGCATGTTCTCCCCATGCTTGCGTGGTTTTCTTCTGGGCTCCCTGGTTTCCTCCCACATTCTATAAACATATATGTCAGGTACTTTTGGCCGGTCGAAATTGTCCCTAGGTGTGAATGAGCAAGTGAGTTGTCTGTCTCTGTGTGCCCTGCGACTGGCTGGCAACCAGTTCAGGGTGTCCCCTGCCCAAAAATAGCTGGCAATGTGCTCTAGCACCCCTGCGACCAGAGTGAAGATGAGAAGTGCAGATAATGGATGGATGATAAAGAAATGTTCACTGGTGGGACACTCAATGATAAAAACCCACAGAACAAAGTTCAAACACCCAAATCTGCCAGTCAGGCACAGAAAGTAAAATGATTGGGTGAGTAGTAGGGGTTGGTTGGATCCCTACACAAATACCACCACTCCCTTCTCTCCCATTTGCTCCCACTTTACTAACTCAGGAGGTAGTGCGCTCGTCTTGGGATCAAGAGATCGCAGTTCGAATCCCTGCTCCTCCGTTTTACATATTGAAGTGTCCTTGGGTAAGACACTGAACCCTAAATGCCCCCAATAGGCACGTTGGCGCCTTGCATGGCTGCACGGTGCTATTGGTGTGTGAATGTGGGTGAATGGGTAAATGTAAAGCGCTTTGGGAAGTCTTCATTGGCTTGAAAAGCGCTATATAAATCCACATAATTTCATTTCATTTCATAAAGGGAAACACATCCGTAATCTTTTCGATTGCCTTTTTTTGTGACAATTTAACAAAATAACTCTGCTTGCACCTTGTTTTTAAACCATGATTTCAAAAAATGAAGGTCAAAATGAGCCTCAACGATCTTAAGTAAATTGGAGGGAGACAGGATTTGTATTTTTTGATATGGGACACATGCTTAAATAATTCATCCATTTTATTAAATCATCAAATGTCACATAGTGATTTGAAATGTGCTGAAAAATTCGCTTTTGTCAGATTTGGCAGAATTCTGTAAGGCTCTCTTCCCCCCAAAAAAATCAAAATATTTTGCTACTACGGCTCTTTTGAGTCAAAAAGGTTCCCGACCCTGACTATAAACATTTTGCCATTCTTTCCCCAAATTATATACATTTAGTTGCGTATATGTTACTCACAGGACGATGAGAGTGACGAGGAGAGCCAGGAGAGTCCACGTTGTGGCTGAAAACAACAAATCCATCTTGTTTGTTGTGGTCTGGCTGCAGGTGAGCGGTTGGCTAAAGCACGGGCGATCTTTTAACTCAGCCTTGTGTGTCTGTGTGTGTTTGTGTTTTGTGAATTGTGGAAGTTGAACCAATCAGTTGGCACTTTAGTCAATGATTGACATAATTACAATGAATATGACCACAGTTACCGGTGTCTTTGCGATTGTGCATGTGGGTGGGTGACAAACGATTGACTTTTCACATATTTTTCAACACCATACATTTGTTGTCATTTCTTCTGAATATGCATTACAACTACTGCAAGGCTTCCTGATTATTGTCAAACAATTTCTCAAAACAAAAAAGCTTAAGATAGAAAAACAAATGAGGAAGCTACATAAACAAAAGGAAGAGCAAACAAAATACATATTCAGAAAGGAGTGAGCAGAAGCTTATTAGCTCTCACCCCTTTACAAAATGAAAATAATTATATGTATACATACATATATATATACACACACATATGCATACATACACATATATATTTACACCGGCATACATACAAATATACAGGCTACATACATGCATTTACACTCATATAACATAGTGAAGGTTTTTTTTATTTTATTTATTTGACTATAAGGGATTTAATATAATACACATTACAGTTATTGAATGCAATGAAGATTTTTCACAGAGGCTTAATATCGGGTCGCGCCGTTCCGAATGCGAATGTTTTGTTTAGTTCTGTTAATACCAGATTTTTTGACACAGGTGGTAGGCGAGGTCTGGAGAACGGAGTCCTGATGACGTGGAAGCGCGCGGGAATGTTTTGACCGGTCCAGACGAGCTGGCGACTAGGTGGAGGCCATGTGAGGAGTCTGCCACGGGGGGAGTTCCTGGCCCGCCCATGGGGGGTGCCCGATGCCCCGAAGTGTCAAAAAGACGGAAGACGGAAGATGGAAGAAGAGAGACGGGAGCAGAGATGAGAGATGGGAGACTCGACGAAGACTAATTAGACTAATTCGACAATAATTCGGCAAAATTCGATGAAATTCACTTAGCTAAATACTTTAAGAAAATAAATCCGCCCCTGTGTAAAAATGTCCGTCTCTTGTCAATATTTTTCCCTAAAATTAAGAAACGAGCATGCATTGTTAGGAAAATAAAGTTTGTGTTTGGTTAATGGAGTCAGATAACTAATTCGAACAATTCGGTAAACGCTGCATTTGTAATATAGTTGTTTTCCTTAACAATTGACATATATATATATATATATATATATATATATATATATATATATATATATATATATATATATATATATACATATATATATATATATATATATATATATATATATATATATATATATATATATATATATATATATATATATATATATATATATATATAGCCACCTCGGGAGAATTTGGACCTGCCAATTAACCTGACATGCATGTTTTTGGAATGTGGGAGGGAAACCCTCACAAGCTCGTGGAAAACATGCAAACCCCGCACAGGAAGGCTGGTAGCTGGATTTGATCCCAAGACCTTAGAACCCCAGATTGAGCTTTTTTTTTTTCTATTAATCACCTAAGATTTTTGTTGTGGCCTTCTTCTCTTTTTCATTATTTGCTAGCCCACCCAGTCCCTGTTTCTACTCCACTTTTTCTACTCCTCTGCCAAATGTAACAAATATGACACATCGCATATTGACTGTATCTATTCATGTATAAAGAACTCAGTTATTCACAAGGTTTCTACAGTATACTTTACCGAATTTGTGCAATAATTGATCAGTCGAAAAATATCACCAATGACATTTGTGCATTTGATACAAGATGCAAACCCGGATTGCGGTTGTGGGAGCACTGATTCTTAACCACCAGACCATTAGGGTTATGAATGACATAGGAAAAGGCTTTTTTATTACCTGATCATCTTTATCACGTTGTTGAATACATGGGGCCATGGTCAAGTCAAGTCAAGCCATGTTTAGTTGTATAGTTTAAAATAATTTATCGACAATGGAAATTATGAACACAATCCGAAAATTAAACTTACGATGAATTTATTTAAGTCTGATTCAGTGTCACTAGTTTTTTATCATGGTCTAAGTATTCAGCAATGTGGTACCGTACAATTCAACTCAATGCTAACACATAAAAGGAATCACCATAGTATGGCTAGTCAAAGTACTTAAGCTACAGATGTCCTTTGTTAAGCTTAAAAAATAAACTCAAATTATTATTTTTTGTTTGTTTTATTTTCTACAAGCACAATGGCCCGGTGTTGCCCAGCTTGGTGTTGCCGGGCATTCTACTTGGGCAAGGTTGTTTGGGTCGTCGTCTGTTGAAAAAGCACCATAGAGCCGCTACGGAGTGCCAAAGAGCAGCAAAGCCGCATGCCGCACCTGAGCTGCTTGTACATGAAAGCAGCTTTTTATGGATTTTGTTGGTATTTATTGGGGGTCATTGACACAAAACCTAGCTCAAAACACTCGCAGAAGTCTAAAGTATAACTCTGTCAATTTCTACGAATATCAGTTCTGCTGTTTTGGAGCCTATTAGCCAGACAGGAACTCACACAGACCACGCATGCAAATTGGTTTTCTAAACAAGATTAGATGTACATATAGTCAAGTCAAGTCAAGTCACATTTATTTGTAGAGCCCTTAATCACAAAAATGTCTTAAAGGACTGCACAGGATTACAATTACACCATTGCCTGATCTTAAACCAATATACTCTTCATCAGTCACCAACTGCTCCACTCAAAGTGACACGGTGTAATATTTGACCACCTGATGTCACTGAATTGTATAGTGCAATTATAAACGAGCAGTAGAGAGGACAAGGAAGATTACAAACTATGAAGACTAAAAGTGGCCAAACTGCACCATATTCTTCTCATTTTTGCCCAGCCTTTTAAAAGGATTTTGTTTTTTGGGGGTGCCCATAGCAGCAAGATGTCAGACAAATATGTCAGCTCTCAATAGGTGACCCTCATGTTGTGTAAAATGAAAACACATTTCTTCAAGTATTTTAAATAATGCATACAATTATAAAAGTTCATGTTTTTTGCTTAGAATTCAAATCAATATTTGTCGTGATTGCCTAAGTGAAGTCACTTGGGGCAATCGTTTGGCGCGCTGGAGCGCACTTCCTGATTGGCTGACGTTCTCCACTTAAGCGGTCTGCGTCCAGAGATGGACGTCCGGGTATACTCTTTGTATCCCTGAGTGCTTCGCCAGACTCAAGGTACTCACGACTCCTCTTGCCTGATTCATGCCTGCCTTCCGTTTTTGACCTGTTTTCCGTTCCACGTTTTGCGTCCTACTCTCCCGTCCCGGCCATCGACTTACCGCTCAGCTGTACTTTTCTGTCCACCCGTCACAGAGCTGCCGTTCCGCCCGAAGAGGCTGACGACCGACAAGCGTCGACGTCCCAAGCCAGCTCCAACTACTCTTTCCAATAAAAGCATTTTTGAGACTGACGCTATTGGATCCGTGAGTCCGTTCTGGTTCATGACAATTTTGTGTTTTAATCACCGGTAATTACGTTTTTTACTACTAGCCCACTATTGCAAAATGTTAACATCTGTGATATGTCAATTTTAGCTTTTTGTTTGTTTGCTTACTGTTTATCGAAAAAAAGTTTATTACAAAAAGACAACAACATGGAAGTATTGATAAAATACTACACAACATAAATACATCTTGGGAAAAAAACGGCAATTTTCTAAGTGCCAGAGAGAGATCCACAGGTTCAAGAGTGTTCCCCATTCGGCACCCGGTGCTGTAGGATGCCCTGCCGCCTGAGATTCGATCTACAACCTCAGTGGAACTGTTTAAATCGAGGCTTAATACACACTTACAGTATATTCTATAGCAGGGGTCGGGAACCTTTTTGACTCCAAGAGCCATAAATGCAAAAAACATTAATTTTATTTTGGGAAAGAGCCACACCATATATTATGAGACAAATTTACTAAATTGCTAAAACCGCGCCCCAGACAAAAGCTTAGTCTTCAGCACATTTATTTTTGATGATTTGATAAAAATTATGAAAAGAGAATAATGCCAGAGCCCCTCCCAAAATCAACAATCATACCACTTTAAACCTGTCTCTTTCTTGCAATTACTCAAGATCGGTTAAACTCATTTTGACCCTTTTTTTCATACATATTGGTTTCAAAACCAGATGTAAGCACTTATTTTGTAAAAACGTCACAACATTCTGCAAACGGGGAGCCTGATGTGCTTATCTATGGCGCAGACGGCGTAGGGCGAGAGATGGGAGGGAGTGCTTGCACTTTTTGCATAGCTCCACCCATCCCTCCCACTCAACCAATCAAAAAACTTTAAGTTCTCTTCCGGTGTTTTGGCGTATTTACAGTTTGTTCTGTGG
Source organism: Urocampus carinirostris (assembly GCF_059441175.1). Taxonomy (NCBI): domain Eukaryota; kingdom Metazoa; phylum Chordata; class Actinopteri; order Syngnathiformes; family Syngnathidae; genus Urocampus; species Urocampus carinirostris. Next base: position 28,319,072 of record NC_142356.1, on the reverse strand, counting down.
ATTCATCATAAGGTATCTGAACACTGAAGACAGATAATATAGTGATGTTTTATATAACGGATTATTTAGCGTTGTACAGCCAGAACGAGTTTTTTTTTTTTTTTGTGACACCTTGACTGTAAATTGTAGTGAAAAATGTGCCCTATATATATACTGCGAAGTACTTCACTGTTGTTAGCTTTGGTTTGGCTCTGCGTGTATCTGAACATGATTGGCAACTTATGTTTTGGACGAGATGGAGAAAATTTGCATGCAATCAAATTTGTTTCTGAGCCACAGGTACTCATAGAAAGAGCCATATATGGCTCGCGAGCCATAGGTTCCCGACCCCTGTTCTATAGCTTATGAATGACCTACATTTCATGGAGGCGATGTCTTTGTATTGCAACATCCATTGCAGCCTGGTCATCCTGTAAGGGGGGATTACCTCATGTGCGCTCCGTTTTGCAACTTTTCTCCATATTCCTGATGCTTAAGTTTTGAGTCTTTCCTTGCCCTCACAGAGAGCTAAAACTTGTCACCCGATTTAAATATCTTGGAGCTATCATATCAGAAGAGGGGTCAGAACCAGAAATAATGGCTAGGATAGCTCAAACCATAGCCGCACTTTCCAGACTTAAATCCATCTGGAGAGGCAAGAACATAGCAGTGAAATCAAAGATCAGAATGATGCAAGCGCTGGTTACTCCCATCGTCCTCTACAATTGCGAGACATGGACTCTCACAGCAAATCTGGAAAGGAAAACCAGGCCATGGAGATACGATGCTACAGTAAACTTAAAGGCATTAGCCCATGTGACAAACGAAACGATGCGCAACACCATCAGACCCTTGTACCCTATGAAGAACTGTTGTCAACTGTGCGCAGACAGAAACTTTAGTGGTATAGTCACGTCACAAGATCATCAGGACTGACCAAGGTGCACCGACGACCCGTGCGTTTAAGGTTCCAGGACCTGGGAACCGAAGAACCGGGAACCATGTAGGTTTTAAATCAGGGGATGGTGTAATATTAGTCCGTAGTCTGTACTACTCATTGGTCTGTGCAGCCCTTTGACAGTTCATGTGATTAAGGGCTATACAAATAAAGTCAACATAAGAAAAATGAATTGTTTTATTTTGAGTAAATTTAAAGAGAAAAGGTTTTTTATAACATAATATCTAAAATACTTTATGAATCAACACTTACTTTTTCGAGGATAAATGGTAAATATGGCTTTATTTTAAGTTTAATGTTACATTCCGAAAGATGAAAAGTATTTTCCAGTGAAGTTGTTCATCAGATATACTGTATAAAGTACATGACCATTTAACAAAATTAAATATGAAAAAAAATAATGTGGCCCATCCTTAAAGACAAAGTTTGCCCACGCCTGATTCAAAGCGATTATCAGTGCTGAAGTCACAAGCCAACAACTTTCACCCAGCTTTTTATCGCTCTGTGGCCGCTGACTCAATGTTGAACTTTAAACTTGTCGCTGCGCTTCGGACAGTTTATTAGGGGGCCCGATTTCATCCACAACATAATTCACCTTTAGGACAGAATCTATGGATGAAAGTCCTCTGATTAAGATGCAACTTGTGTCAAAAAGCTGGAATTAGATCTTCAGGTTTTTTCCTGTAACATTTTCTGATGAACATGTCCAAAAATGTTGGCTTAGTCTAATTAGTCTATTTTCTACCTCAGGCACTTACTAAAGCTAATTTTTCAGGAAAAAAAACAATGAGGCTATCCTTTTGGTTTCAGCCATGCATATTTGAAGATTTTGTGTTTTGTGTGGCAAAATTGTAATGATTAATTAACTAATTGTTTTTAAAAATGTACGTTTGTATGATAGTTTGTGTATATTGACTTCTTATTCAAATCAATATCCTTTTTATTAAACAAATTTAGGTCTTTTTTTACCACAAGGAAGTTCTTAATATTTTGCCAAAGCAAAGGCCCACAACCCACTGAAAAAGTTTGGGTACCGATTGACGAAAGAGAAACATGGTTCTAAACAAGATGACTGTCCAGTGTAAAATGAGCCCTGGTTTGTTGTTAAATTAAAATACTATTTCAGGCTGCACTGAGTAGCACTTTTTCAATGAAAACATTTTTGTAAAATTGTTGTTGAGAAAAAAATATGGAGGGGTCTTAAATTCTGTGTTTTGAGTCTTTTGTCTGTTTTGTCCCTGTTGGCAAATGAATCAAGGAATAAAGTAATTTTCCCCCTCCTACTATACATAGTTGTATCTTTCAAAGGAGCCTGTGATATTTATTTTCCCTTCAAATGTAAATGTAAATGTTCTGCATTTATATAGCACTTTTCAGGTCAATGAAGATCTCCCAAAGCGCTTTACAATGTGCTTCACACTTACCCATTGACTCACACACACACACACATGGCAGCATCAGCCATGCAAAGGAACTACCTGCTTATTGGGGGCATTAGGGACATAGTGTGACTTCAACACATAACACGGGGCAGCCGAGAATCAAAACTGCGATCTCCTGATGAGCGATCTACCTGCGAGCTACTGCTGTCAGAACCAGAACAGGAGGACGCAGATGCGTAATGATTTCACACAAGCTTTATTTTATGGGAATGGGGCAGTCATGTACGTTAACACAAACACCAGTGATTCGGGGATCGCTGGGCGGAAGAGGACAGAAGTCCGGCGTGGAAAAAACAGGAAGCCAGAGGCCGACGAGATCGATACCAGATACACGAGCAGACGTCAGACCAACGGGCTCTATAACGGACAGGACGGGACAGACAGGATCGATACCAGATACTGGAGTCAGATATCAGATAGGACGAGACCGACGGGATAGATACCGGATACTGGAGACTGGAGTCAGATATCAGACAGGACAAGACAGATGGGATCGATACCAGATACTAGAGACTGAAGTCAGATATCAAACAGGACGAGAAGACAGGATCGATACCGGACAGGACAGGACAGACAGGAGCGATACCAGATACTGGAGTCAGATATCAGATAGGATGAGATAGACAGGATCGATACCGGACAGGATACACAAGCAGGATACTGGACAGAGCCAAAACACATGTCTTGTGGGTGCAGAGGTTTGTTGACGGACTGACAAAGGGTGAGTGAGAGCACTGAGCTTAAATAGAATGGAAGCCAATCAGGCAACGAGCCGCAGCTGGCGCCAAACGGGCGGGGCCAATTGAGGGCGATGGGCAACCGTGACAACTGCTGCCATAAGATCAAGCTAAATTAACTAAATCAAAAGATCTCTCATATTTTTTCTGTGGTTAAAAGGGGTTCCATACCTGTCAACTTATACATTTCCCCTGTATTTTATGTTACGCCATTCAACAATTTTTGTATAGTTTTTAAAAACTAATTTTTTCATGAGACCAATCTCTTTCCGCCCATATCGGCTTTAATCCGGGTCATTTTGGTCACGAATAGCGGATGACTGCATCATCTTTGCTAAAATGGTTGCAGGAAACTAGCAAATGTTATTGTCCATCAACCATTTATTTAGTAAAAAACTAAACTTGTTTTCACACTTGTTTATTCTACAGTCTGTCTTGCTGTGAGTAAATAGGCGCTGTGTTGTGTTTATAAGGTTTATTATCACTTAACAAGGGGAATTGCATTAAAGTTGGGTTGCATCAATTTTAGGTGTCGTTAAAAGGTGAAAGTAGAATAGTTTCTCTATTGATTACAGTAGATGTTAACAATGCCCAAATGAGTTCAAAGAGGCTTTATATGTTTTTTCCCACCACGCCTATCTGATTTCATCTTGATTTTTGCAAAGCTGTTCGGGCTGCTCAACACATGAGGTAGGAGAAAAGAGGGTTGGAGTGTGACTTTATGCTCGTCACTGCAGTTTTTGTTAGTGTAGCATGACAATGATTAAAGTAAGAAAAAGCCTGTTTCAAGTACAGTCCAAACGCCAACCTAATCCCCAAAAGAGATGAAAAACAAAGATTTTATTTGAGCGCATCTTAAAAATGCACGTAGTTGCATGCGCAACGTAAGGAGCTTAACAGGCTGGAATTATGACACAAGCCAAAAGACAGCATCAGTGAGTAAAAAAGTTCATAATTCCCCACAGCTTCTTCAATGAGGGGAACAATTGCCTGAGGTTGCCATGTATGTATTTATTCCCCCCCTCAAGAGATCCGTCACATTTTTGGAGGAACAAATAGTGGTTTACTTTGACGTGCGAAGCGTGTTCTGCTTCAGGTGTCACATTGTGTTTTCCCGGTGCCTTTTTTACAATTATGTCACTGAGCAGCGGGGGCCACCAGGTACCCGTTGAATGTGATGTAAACGTCCCCTTCGTCGCCGTAGACGGCGTTGTCCCGCTCGCGCTTGTAGAGGCGCACCCAAACCTCGTCGGTGGGCTGCAGGTCCATCATGAGGCTTTGGCTCTGCATGATGGAGCGCTCGCTGGGCTGCGCGTACAGGATGACTTGTTGCTCCTGGTTGCGCATCAGGTGCACGTAAGTCTCCTTGAAGTTCCACGTGTGGACATTGAGGTTGAAGTAGTAGATGCCGGCCACGTAGCAGTAGAACTTGCCCTTGAACATGTTGAAGTGCTCGTGAAGGTTTACAAAAACTGTGTCAAAGACTAGTGGTTGGTAGTAGTCCACGCTATGCAGAGACTTGCGTCGCCCCACAGAGAAGGCCGCTCGTGGGTTTTTGCAGGGGTCACCCGGAGCCCCCGCTTGGCCTTTGCTACCCTGCGGGCCCGAAGGTCCTGGAAGGCCCAGGGGGCCTTCAACGCCAGGTTTGCCGGGCGTGCCTTTGTCCCCTTTGTCGCCTTTATCGCCTGGGTAAGAGTACAGAAAAGAAGGAATGTGTGAGAGAGTTAAGACAACGACTCAAAGTACATTTTTGGACCATATTTTCCGGACTATAAGACACACCTAAAAACTACAAAATTCAAAAGTGGACCTCACGATCCGGTGCACTTTACAGACCGAAAATAGTTGGTTTATTGGTTATCCCTTAATAACTACGGTTGTAGGGGCCCCATTTCCTGTGGTATGTCTTGGGCAAGCCCAGTTTGGTGGGGCCCATCCCTTTCCAGGCCAAAAATACCATAAATAAAATTGAAAATAAATACAATAAAATGCTTCTAACAAGTTTTGCTTGATAATGGTTGTCAAATTATCTTCTATATATGGTAACAATTCATGAATGAATCAAGTTCATTTAGTTGTGGAACCATCCAACCATTCATTCTCTGCGAGGCTTATCCTCAGTAGGGTCGCAGGGGTGCCGGAGCCTATTCAAGCAGTCTTCGGGCAGTGGGCAGGGGACACCCTGAACTAGTTGCCAGCCAGGGCACACGGAGACAGACAACTCACTCACTCATTCACAGCTCACAATTTGGACTGGCCAATTAACCTGACATGCATGTTTTTGGAATGTGGGAGGAAACCGGGGTGCCCGGAGGAATCCCACGCAAGCATGGGGAGAAAATGCAAACTCCACACAGCTAGAACTGAACCCTGGACCTCCGCACACATGCGGCCCAGTTGCGGAACCAGATTCCCTATCATTCAATCAATAACCTCATGAGAAAATGGCATTACTGACAATGAAAATGGTTTTCGCGAAAAAGGCTAAACTGTTACATTTTCAAAACAACATTTGCACTTAATTATTCTTATATTTTTGAATCACTAATTAATTATTATTGATACTATGCAATGATTTTGTTGTAATAATTACAAATTAGCAAATAGCTAATTAAAACTTTTTTCTATGATAGTGACTTTACTCTTCTCAGATTTCTCATGCGATGTTGGCCTTATCAGCATCTGATGAATTTCTAGGTAACATTAACGAAAAACTACTGTATTTCGAAATGATATCGTATGCGATAAATGAGATATGAGTCAGAACGCCTATTATCGCATACTAGGTATGTAAGTAGTTAAGGCCAGCATCGCATGACATCAGTTAAATTATGGAATTTAGGATATCAATAATTCCAATAACTAAGAGTTAATAAAAAAATATGAGTAACACACCTCCCATTCGCAAAACAAAAAATTGAAATAATCAGTAGTGCCATTTTCGCATGAGGTTAACGTTATGTTCTGTGGAATAAGCATTTTAGGTATTTTTTATGTTTTTTATGCAACCATTGCTCTTAGTGTGCCTTACATGTGTTTCAATATAAGGCACATATTAAAAATATAGCTCACAGAGGAAATTTTTGAGGCTGCGTCTTATAATCAGGCGCGCCTTATTGTCCGGATAAAAACAGTACTTTTACCTGTTTTCTATGTTCTGTGTTATCTTGCTTTTGTTGTTTTCTATTTCACTCTAAAAACACTGAGGTCGAAAACACACCCAATACTTGGGTCGGTTTGACCCATTATTCTGAGTCATTTAACACAAAACTACCCAATTGTTACTTTGGCAGAATTATCTTGTACAAAAAAATGAGAACATGATTAACTTGTTTGGGTTGTTCTAAACCAGGCGTCCCCAACGTGGCTACAGTGGGCACCAGGTAGACCCCTAAGACCACCTGAGCAACCCGTGGACTGGTTCTGAAATGTATCATGGGTATATTTTGATTATCAATAAAATCTCATTTCTAACTTGCATAATGTTTAGTTGTTGATTGAGTCTATTTGAAACTGTAATAATTACAACCTGTTAAAAACACAATAATAACTTGATATCTTAGAAATGCAAATCAAACCGGAATCGCTTTGCATTAATCAGTAACAAAATTAGCTCTCAGCTTCCCAAAAAGTTGGTGACCCTGTTCTAAACAAAATAACTGTCTAATATAAAATGAAAAAAAATATTTTTAATTCAAACAAGAAAAAACTGTTTTGGCACAATTCTCTTTTACAAAAAAAATTAAAACATTTTTCAATTTTGAAGGGGTTGTTTTTGCAAAGCAACACTGGACGTTGGGTCGAATCAACCCAGGTACTGGGTACTTTATATAGCAGCTTCAGCGACAGACTGCTGTCACAATCTTGTTCCGAGGACAGACTGAGGTGATCATTTCTTCCTCATGCCATGAGGCTCTTTAACTCCACCCGGGGGAGTAAAAGCCCACATTAAACCTCACCCCCATATTTGCATATTACCCTATTTTTGATACAGTGTGTATTTCCGTAGCACTATTTAAATACTCTACATAAACATGTTATATTGGGTATTTTTGTATTCTATATCTTTTAATTTATTTTTCAACACAAGGATACTGCTGGAAGTGTTAATTTCTCTACGGGGATGAATAAAGTATCTATCCATCTATCTATCTATCTAGTCAAGTCAAGTCATTTTTATTTGTATAGCCCTAAATCACGAAGAGTCTCAAAGGGCTCCACAGATTATTACACTATATTATACAGACTATTTTTCAGCCGACGAGAAGAGTAGGTTATTCATATGCTATGGAGTAGAAGTGAGTTTTAAGCTTAGATTTAAACATTTCCACTGAGGTTGCAGATCGGATCTCAGGGGGAAGAGAACGCTCTCGAACCAGCAGAACACTTCTTTGCTCTTGGGATCACCAGAAGATCGGCACTCTCAGATCGTAGGCTTCGGACCGGGACATAGGGGGAAATCAGATCTGAAAGATAAGAGGGAGCAAGTCCATGTATGATTTTGTATAATACTAAGAGAACCTTGAAATCACATCTAAGGCTAACTGGGAGCCAATGCAGGTTAGCCAAAATCGGTGTTATGTGATCGTACTTTTTTGTCCTAGTTAAAAGCCTCGCTGCGGCATTTTGTACCAGCTGAAGAGACTTGATTCTAGACTTCGGGAGACCAGAGAGTAGTGCATTACAGTAATCGAGAGGTAACAAACGCATGAATTATAATTTCCGCATCTGACTGAGACAGTATTGAACGGATTTTAGCAATGTTACGAAGATGGAAGAAAGCGGTTCTAGTAATTTTCTTTACATGCGTTTCAAAGGATAGATCAGGGTCAAATATGACACCTAAATTTTTAACTGAGTCACTCTGTGTGATGTGACAGTTGTCAATGTTCACAGCAGTTTTTGAGAATAATTCACGGCATTAAGATGGACCAATGACTAACATTTCGGTCTTTTCAGAGTTAAGACGCAAGAAATTGAGTGACATCCACTCTTTTATCTCAATGAGGCAGGCCTCCAAATTTCCACAGTTTAGTGTGGGAGATTCCTCCAACGGAAGATATAGTTGAGTGTCGTCTGCGTAGCAGTGGAAGCTGATATTGTACTTGCGAATAATATCACCTAATGGAAGCATGTAAATGCTGAAAAGAAGGGGGCCAAGCACTGAACCCTGCGGAACACCACAGGTAACATTAAAGGGCTCAGATGTCATTTCGCCATATTTAACACACTATCTGAGAGGTAGGATCTATCTATCTATCTATCTATCTATCTATCTATCTATCTATCTATCTATCTATCTATCTATCTATCTATCTATCTATCTATCTATCTATCTATCTATCTATCTATCTATCTATCTATCTATCTATCTATCTATCTATCTAACTATCTATCTATCTATCTATCTATCTATCTATCTATCTATCTATCTATCTATCTATCTATCTATCTATCTATCTATCTATCTATTTTACTGAAATTGTAAGTTTTCATTTTTCAAAGCCATTTTGGTGGCTGAGTTAGGTTTACATTTGTGTCTCTGGTTTATCTTACATTCTTCCATCCTGGCAAACATTTGAAATACAGGAACACAGAAAGTGTTTACCTTGTATGGACTGTTCATAAAAGCAGTTGCCTTAATGCTTCGATTCCTTCTTGCAGGCAACCCCTCAGTCCATACTAACCAGAACTTCTTTCCTTTTTGTTTATTGCGCTTTTAGCGGTAAATCCGCCTCCCTTGGTTAGCTTGGGACCATTCGGAATGTTCTCCTGTCTGCGGTACCAACAAATCAAAGTCGGACTTTGTGGCCACTTTCGACACAAAGTGTATCCCCATTGGATTTGGATCACATGTTCTATTTTGGGACATTTTGGATAAAAACCTAGCGTCTGTCAAGTTGTTGGACTACTTTGACCCGCTTGTAAGTCCTAATCCTCCTCCCCCGCGCATAATTCTTTTTTTCTGTCAAACTCACTGAAATTTGGTCCAAGGAGGAGGTTATGAAATACAAATTGCTGCTTTCAGAGGAAATCTGAGACATATTTAAGAAACAGGATATTAATAATAAGTAATGCTTGATCTTGCAAGTTTCTAAAATGTATTTAATATTATGTTTCCACCTCTTAGGCAAAGAAAAGGGATTGTTTCCATTTTTTGAATGAGTACAGTATTCATAAAAATGCATGTATTTTTTTTCTTCCACTAGGTATGACAAAAAAGCCTTGTTTCTTTTTAAAGGGACATTTTTAAATTGTATGTGATTTTTCCTATTTTCACACACAACTGGGGGACATTCTTTTTTTTCATAGTATTTCAATTTGTATATTTACATTTGTATGCGATCCTCGAGTAAGCACAGAAAATTGTCTAAATTATTTTTTTATTAGGGTTTTGCTTTTTTTATTGGGTGTTAATTATTTGTTTAAAACATATAATATTTAAACACTTCACAAATGTATTTTATTTGTAAATAAATATCGCGGTTGTAGAAAGGGGCTCCTTGTCTTTTAATTTAACTTTTGAATTATCTGTGTACATGGAAAACGGGTCAGTTTCTTTTTTTTAAATGAATATTTATAAAAGATACTTCAAGTTTAATTTTGCATTTTTATGCCCTAGAATAAGGGCAGCACGGCGGCGCAGTGGTTAGCGCTTGTGCGGCACAGTTCTTGTCATGGGAACCTGTCGTGGGTTCAAATCCAGCTCAAGACTTTCTGTGCGGAGTTTGTATGTTCTCCCCGTGCTTGCGTGGGTTTCCTCCGGGCACTCCGGTTTCCTCCCACATTCCAAAGACATGCATTTCAGGTGAATTGGCCGGTCCAAATTGTCCCTAGGTGTGAATGAGCGAATGAGTTGTCTGTCCCTGTGTGCCCTGCGATTGGCTGGCAACCAGTTCAGGGTGCCCCCTGCCCACTGCCCGATGATTGCTGGGATGGGCTCCAGCCCCCCCGCGACCCTACTGAAGATAAGCGGTACGGCTAATGAGATGAGATGAGATGCCCTAGAATAGAAACGGATTGTGTTTTTTATTTTTTTCAAGTGAGGATTTTAAATTGTATTTCTTGTTTTTTTTTTTTTTGTTCTTTTTATTTGTTTTCGTCCAGTAAGCACAGAAAAGCATTTGTGTCTTTTTTTGTGACGGTTTTACTTTTTTTGTATTTTATTAAATTCATGTTTCTTTTTGAGTGATGTTTTTTAAATTCAACACCTTTTTTATTTTAATTTTAATTTCATGAAACAGCGGTACATTTATTTTCTTGATTAACATTTTAAAATAGATTTTTTTTATTTTATATTTTCACCCAGTAAGCACAAAAAAGGGTCTCATTTTTTGTATGAATGTTTTACAGTTTATGTATTTTTCAAATGTAATTTTTTCACCCAGTAGGCACAATAAAAGGGTGCAGCATTTTTTTTACATATCCTAAAATGCATTATTTTTTATACAAAAAAGGAATGATTGATTTTTTAAAAATATATATTTTAGTGTCTATCCTCAATATATATTTTTAATTGTATTTATCATCTAGTTGGCTCATTCCTTTTTTGGAAAGAAAGAAGAAAAATTTGGAAGGTATTTCATTTTTGTAGTAACATGTGTCACCCTCCTTGCATGAAAAAGGAATCTGTTCCTTTTTTAAATCAATTGTCCCGTTTTATCTGGAGGCACAAAAGCATGACCAACTTAGGTGCCGAGGTGCCTAACTTGTTTGGGTATTTGGTTAATTGGGTTGGCTATGGTCCAAAAAATTTTGTGTGTGGTTTTTTTTTTGTGTGCTTTTTTTCCATTTTCTTTTCTTTTAATTTTATATGTTTTCCCTTGCTGTCGGTCACCCCTCTTGAGGGATATGACCATGGTAGATAGATAGATAAATAGATAGACAGATAGATAGATAGATAGATAGATAGATAGATAGATAGATAGATAGATAGATAGATAGATAGATAGATAGATAGATAGATAGATAGATAGATAGATAGATAGATAGATAGATAGATAGATAGATAGATAGATAGATAGATAGATAGATAGATAGATAGATAGATAGATAGATAGATAGATAGATAGATAGATAGATAGATAGATAGATAGATAGATAGATAGATAGATAGATAGATAGATAGATAGATAGATAGATAGATAGATAGATTTGTATCCATTAAACAGAGAAAATGAGCTTGTATCTCTTTGAAGTAAATTTTTTATTTTGTATTTGCTTTTTAACATTTTTTAACTTTGTCAAAATTGTATTTTCATCCGGTAAGCACATTCATGAGTGTTTCACAATGTTTGCATTTTTTTAATATTGTTAAAGTCCATTCATTTTGTCCAGTAGTCAGAAAAAGCAGATATTCTATATTTTTGAAAATGTTTTATTCATACTTTGAGCACAGAAAAAAAGGATAATTGATTTTTTTTAATCATTTTTTTTATTTCTATATAGTTATAGTTTATATTTTTTTAATATATCATTTTCATTTCATGTTTTGATCCAGAAGAAAAAGAGGGTTGTTACTTTTTTGTCATCAATTTTTTTTTTTTTTTTTTTTTTTTTTTTTTTTAGTATTTGTATTTTATTTTATAGATCTTTAAAATATTATTTATTTGCATGTTTGTTTATCTATTTATTCATTTATTTTGAGCAAAAATGTGTGTGTTTGATCCAACTAGGTCAAAACGGTCATTAATATCAGCAAATTACCTTTCAGGATGGTCATATTGACAACAGTGTGGACCTCGGGGAGACGGTAGTGAGGAGTGGAGCGTAAAGTATCCGGGTCCAAGTGGTCGCAGCATCTGCGGCAGTAGCGTGAAGGCGCCCGCGGTGGCGGCGAAGGGAGGCAGCAAGCAAAGGGCAGCAGAAAAAGGAATAGGAACATAAAATTCCACCAGGATGGCATCTTGGACAAGCACACCTGCAAATGGGCAAACACACATCGTTTTGAGGGCAATTTTTTATTTGCATTTTACAGTATCTCCGTTTTGTGACTTTTCGTAAGGAGAATGATCTCAAATGAAAAAAAAGCAATAAATATTATAAAAACACGAGCGCAAGGAGTACCATCGAAAAGCAGTGAGTGCCGATCACAAAGGCACGAACAATATACGTGACACTTCCATGCAATAAGCCGAGAAGAGTAGGACAAACTAAAGAAGCTGATTTCTACAAAGGAGATTAGAGGTGCTAGCTAAGTGGGAAGAAGTTACTGCTTTCATGAAAAATAAAAACAGAAAATGTACAAACTAATTGTCCGACATCTCTCTTTAATGGAAACTTGCTTTATGCATTTCCATAACATTTTGAATCTCTTTGATCGAAGTTTTTTTTTTTTTGTCTTTTTCAAAAGACCTGTTTAAAGTGATAGGGTTGCGAGTGGCGCTAAAAGGGCAAAAGAAAGTGATGAGTAAAAATTGAACAGGCAAAAAAGAAAATTGTGTTTTCACGTTCATCAAAACTTTCAATTTAAAATGTACGGTAAGTGCTGACATATCATCAGAAGTTGTGCGGCCATGTTGCTCTTTGGCACTCCCTAGCGGCTCTCGAAAATTCCCCCAATACCTGTTTGCACCCTGGTCTCGAGGTTTCTTGACATCAAACTGAACTTTGTTCTTTTGCTTAAAGTTCCTGACATTAGTTTGAACTAGTAGTTGGCATTAAAAACATCCAATTATAATAAATCTAATATACTTAATGTAAAATTGGTCTACATTACTTTCCGAGTATGTAACTTACTACGTTTTGGTGTCAGTAATCCGGGGAGTAACAGAGTTACTTTTTGGATGAAGTAACGTGTAACTGTAACTCATTTCCAGTAACGCACCCAACACTGACCCTAGCACACACAAACAAAGAGAACCTTCCTTAACTCTCCGCACATAAACACCCCCATCCTAATCTTTGTCCACTCGTGTCCACAAGGTTACGTAACACAAACCATATGCTGAAAGCTCTGTGCTCTAAAGTGAATGCACATGTGCTCAAAAATATCTACAGCATGGACCCCATCCAGTGACTGACAACAACGCAACACAACCACAACTTAGTGCAAACACAAATTTGAATGTAAGTCTTTTGTTAACAACAAAGACAAGTGAGTCTCCATTCCACAGATGTTCAATAAAATAACTTTAAGCAGCTAAAGACAATGTGACAGTGTTGTTAACATCAAACCCTATTAAGAATCGTTACAAAATGGGACATCTTATAGTAAACATGACTTACTAATGATAGCCTCTTTCACTTCAAAACACACACACACACACAAATAAGAATATTCTTATCCTGTTGGCAGATCCATCCATCCATTATTCTCGGTAGGGTCGCGGGGGTGCTGGAGCCCATCCCAGCCATCCTCAGGCAGTGGGTAGGGGACACCCTGAACTGGTTGCCAGCCAGTCACAGGGCACACAGGGAGAGACAATTCGCTCGCTCATTCACACCTAGGGACAATTCTGACCGGCCAATTGATCTGACGTGCATGTTTTTGGAATGTGGGAGGAAACCGGAGTGCCCGGAGGAAACCCACGCAAACACAGGGGGAACATGCAAACTCCACACAGGAGGTCCGATCTCATGACCTCAGAACTGTGCCGCACACACGCTAACCACTGTGCTGGCGTGCTGCTGTTGGGAGATAATTTTGATGATATAAAGTAATATTTTACCATGTTTTATCTCAGGTTTTTAATTGTATTTTTGGCTGCGTGACAACTCAAAAATTGAGAGGGACAGGGAGATGACGTAACATTAGTTAGATCGGTGTATACCAACCTTTATCAGTCCAAGGCACACTTTTTTTCAATAAGAATCCTCAAATTAATTGTTATTTAAAAATACTACTTTGCTGCCACCTACTGACATTGATAAATGTTACAATTGGTTAAAAAAAAAAGCTGTAATTTTGGACATTACTATATTTTTAACAACTTTGAATTTATTTTTCTCTTGTTTTATTCTAAGAAAAATAACAACAATAATATTTAAAGTGAGCAAAAATGATCTACCAGTGGAACAAAAATAATTTACTACATTTTACATTTCTTTCATTTTTTTTAATGACTAAGATAAGAAAATCAAAGTGTATGTGCAAGATTTTAATTTTCTTTTATAATGTTATCATATTCTGCAATGCAATCTTAAACAGCTTTATCTAACAAAATTAATTATTAAATATACTGTACGACGTCATTAGCAGATAATTGGTAAATTTTTAAAAGGTTATCTGCTGCCACCTACTGACATGGATGAATGTTATAATAGGTTCGTAAAATTAGCTGTAATTTTGGACATTGCTATATTTTTTTAAAACGTTAATGTATTTTTCTCTTGTTTTATTTTTAGATATATAACAACAATAATATTTAAAGTGATCTACCAGTGGAAAAAAATATTTCTTTCTATTTTTTTTTTCATTTCTTATCCTTGAGTAAGATAAGAAAATCATAATTAAAATGAGCGAATGTATGTGTAAGATTTTAACTTTATTTTATTAATGCTATTATACTGGGAAGCACGGCAGCGCAGTGGTTAGTGTATGTGCGGCACAGTTCTGAGGTCATGAGATCGAATCTCCTGTGTGGAGTTTGCATGTTCTCCCCGTGCTTGCGTGGGTTTCCTCCGGGCACTCCAGTTTCCTCCCAAATTCCAAAAACATGCATGTCAGGTTATTTGGCTGGTCCAAATTGTACCTCTCGGTATGAATGAGCAAGCGAGTTGTCTGTCTCTGTGTGCCCTGTGACTGGCTAGCAAACAGTTCAGGGTGTCCCCTGCCCACTGCCCGAACATAGCTGGGATGGGCCCCAGCACCCCCACGACCCTAATGAGGATAAGCAGTTCATATAATGGACGGATGCTATTATACTCTGCAATGCAATCTTAAACAGCTTTATCTAACAAAATAAATTATTAAATATAGTGTAAATATAATAAAAATATGATAGCCTGCTCCACGAGCAGATAATTAGTAATTTTAAAAAAAATGGTAATCTGCTGCCATCTACTCATATGAATAAATGTTAGGGTTACCTGGCTGATCCCCGGAAGAAAGCAAACGTACTGAGCAATTGCGTTTTTTTCACAAAGATGAAATAGGGCAATTTCGGTGGCACACTCGAGGTCTAACAGCACATTGGTGTCCAGCGGCACACTGGTTCAAAAACTTAAAATAATTCCTATGCGTTTTGGACATTTTATTGTTAGAGTTTAGGAGCATATACAATACATCTCTTTTTTTCCGAAGCATCAAATTCTTCCACAACTTGTTCCCAATTTTGAACAGATTAAAGACACATTCCTCTTCAGCTAACTTAAAGTACATATTTTGGTAAAGACCAAGAACAATCTAAACAAGCGTAAAATAAATACTACATACAAAATAGACGACTTTACAGACACAAACAGTGAAAACATTGCTTAAATAGTAACTAACATAGCTCAATTCTGTTATCAGCACTCAGCAGCATTCCAATTTTGCACTAGTCCCAACGGGGATGCAAGCCAAGAAAGGAGTTGATAGCGCTGCTTTGTATAAATAAACAAGATATGGATCATTCGGCAAGGCTGCAAAACGTCCGCTTTGTACAAGTGGCATCATTCAGTAGTCAGTGGGAGACAGTCATTTTTAACTTTAGTTTATTCCCACGATTAAAAGTATATTTATCACGATTTGTTCATTTTAGATTACATGTTTTACTTTTACCCATAGTTTCACTTGTTGGGTATAAGTAAACATGATTTTTTTTTATATTTGTTTCTAATTCCATATCCAGTTTTAAATAAACCTTTCAGGTAATCGGTGGATTGTTAAAGCAAAGAATGGGAAATAGTAAAAAAAATCTATTCAAAAGATCACATTATCTACTTTACTTTTTCACACTGTGCTATTTTCCATAAATTTCACTTGCATTTTTTCTAATATACCTCCTCATTGTTATAACTTACAAAATTCTACAAGTTTTAAGTAATGTCATACTTTAGTCAAAAGTGTTATGCCCCTACCTGATTCAGCAAATGTATTCAGTCGGTATACCATAAATTCTCAGCAGAATTCATTATCAGGACAAAGCAGGAAAGGGTTTGTTTATTTCATTTGTCTCATTTTGGAAAAAAAGAAGAAACAGACTGCAGTGGCTATTTCTGCTCCAGGACTTCCACATGACCAGAGTTGAAGCATCGGAGAGAGCCTCTAGCAGGTTTTTCACAAATGGCTGGGTGTTCCTCCAGCCTTCAGCTCAGTCAACCTTTACAGTAAGTCATCAGTACTTCAGTTACCATGCTCCTCTGTCATAGAAAAATTCAAAGCCACCAACGCAAGGGCAGCGTGCACGCTTTTATTCTGTAGGGACGCAAAAGTTAGGCGCGCAAGCTCTGCCATCAACTGCGGCAGGAAGTGGAAACCCCTTGAGGTGGTGAAAGACACAGAAGCCTACTGGAGACATTAAGAAATTGTGGGCACCTTGGGACTTGGCAACTACAGCTTCAAGAACTGGTCGAAAACCAACGCACAAGATAGAAGGAGCTTGGTGGTACAAAGATTGCAAAAAATAGTTGTTGAAGATTGTCGAATCAAACCAGCTGGTTTGGGCTCCAAGGCACGCAGGAATAAGTAGGAGGGGGCGCACGGGAGACCGTTTTCTTGGAAAGAGCTCTGGGACATCGACCAAGGCAAACTGAGCTTCCTGTCTTGAGCTATGGCTGATCTCCTACTCACACCAAGCAATTTGAAAATATGGGGCAAGGAGAAAGAACGGCCTGTAATCCTCATTCAAACCATATCCAGGCGCTACCAGTGGAAAGACCACAAAGTCTTCAACCAGGTCGCCAAATGGGTCAAAATGCAGAGAACATACACCAACAAGCAGCCAACAGTACCACTGAGGCTCACAAGATTCCAACCAAAGGGTAGAAAAGTCCCAAATGGAAAAAGATCCGACCACCTACCCTCAATGCTGCACCAGATTGGGAGCTGTGGGTGGATCTCAAGAAGAAGCTGGTCTTTCTTCAGGACGTAGCCGCAACTACCCTCTGACCAGATATGATCCTTCTTTCTAGGAGCTCAAAGTCCATCATTTTAGCCTAAATCACTGTTCATATGGAAAACAGGCTAGCCATATCTCATCAGGCAAAGAGAGCTAAGTACCGGGACATAGTGGATGAGGCGACCATCGCTGGGTGGCATGCTAACCTTAACCCAATTGAGGTTGGCGCTCAGGGCACCACATCTATGCGCAGTTTCCTTGAGAAAATCAGACTTAATTCCAAACAAGTACAGATGGCTAACAGGGAGATAGCCACAGTAGCCGAAAGCAGTTCCAAGTGGTTGTGGCTGTCAAGAGGTCGTAGCTGGACCCCTTCTTCAGCTGAAGGCTAACTCAGCACTTGCTGTCCCACTCGGGAGAGGTGTACAGGTTAATGGGCGAAACATCTATGTCCCTGAGATACCTGCTGAGGATGCAAAAGAGGAAGGAAGACCTCGACACTCCACTAGTTCGAACCTTAAAAACGCATCCATAGTTGCTCCTGCAGTTTCTGCTTGTTACAAAGCACCTCTGGTGTTTATTTCATTTCAGTGTTGCTGTAAAAAATGAATGCTCAAATCCCATTTTAATTTTTCTTATCACATTTTGTCACGCAGTTTGATTCACATGCACATTCGTGACGTCACCTCACAGTTTCACAACATCCAACCGCCCCCTGGCCCCCTCTTCTCAGAAGTGTACACCCCCCACCCCCCTACTTCAAAGTGAGCATCAACTCACATCACTTTGGCCACGTATGCAGTCCAGAGCATCTCCCTCCCCCTACGCTTGAAATAGAGCGTGCACGCGCGTTCACAGCAAAGATAAATTACGTGCACATGCACGCGCACAAAGAGGATGTGGGGGGTTGTGTTGGGGGTCTTACCTTGCAACACAAGAAGAAAAATGAAGACAAAAATGGAAGCGGTGGGAAAAGTTCTGCTGCTGCGCAACGAGGAGAAAAAACTGAGGAGAAAGTTTCAGCCTCTTTTTGTCCTCCACGCACGGCCACACGCACACGTGCACGCGCACACACCCATTATTACTGAGGCTCTCCCACACTCCCTTTCCTCCCTCCATTCGTCATTCTCACTCCTCTGTTCACATGGCATGCGAACTATCGTATTAAATGATCAAACAATCAATATATGATATAAAAAATATATATCAAATAAATACAAATTTAACAAAATAATAAATATCTTAAAACAACAATAAAACATTGACAATTACAAATTACCTAATCAAAATATATTTTAACAGGAACTTCCATGCAAATGTGAAGTCAAATCCGACTGTCGCCACTAGCAAGCAGTGACAGGCCGTGCATTCCACACCTATGCCTTCAGTAGTGCTACATCTGAATCAATCCAACCCTCAATGACTATCTTATGGCTATAAATCAATTACTGCAGCTACAGCTGCGACACATATACACAAGCATCAATAATAACCTCATACAATTGCACTATTATTTAGGTATATAGACACATTTTACTCCCCCAAAATCATTTCTATTTGTGCACAAAATTCATCCTCCTATCTTTCCTCAAGAAGATTCCAATTACTGTATCGTGCAGATTATCCGTGTGTTTCAATTGAATCAAGAAGTTATTTCTATTGCCACAGAAGATAATGCTGAACGTTGAGCATGTCCTTTTGTATTCCTGCCATACGTTTTTATTCGATTTAGGGCTAAAAATGTCAGTTCAACAGACGCTGCGGACACGGGGATTCTGTATGTTTCTTCACCTTTCATTGTGAGACTTCCGTTACCGGCCACTAGCCAATTATAGTTCGTGAAACCGCTGACCTTTCGTTACACCTTCTGAAGTGTCGACAACTCAAAATCTGATTGGCTAAACCAACAGCTTTATTCTCACTTATGTCTGAGGGCCTGCAGAAATTATTGTGAAGGCCTTAGATAGATAGATGGATAGATACTTTATTCATCCCCTAAGGGAAATTCACATTTCCAGCAGCATCCCTGAGCTGAGAACAGTACAATAATAAAGCCAAAAGAATACAATATACAAATACCCAGTGTGACGTGCAAATGCCCACTGTAGCATGTTATATAGAGTAATAATAATAATAATAATTTCCTTGTATTGTCATTCTGTGTAACAATGTACACAGAACGAAATGTCGATTGCACCTGACCCGTTGTAGCGAGCCGATGCAGCCGCAGCCAACAGAGGGCGCCGCCGACTAAATAGTGCTACACAGAATACATATTGCAGTAAGATTCGGTAATATCCAATGTAGGTGGTGTGGTTTAATGTGGGCCTTTACTCTGCCGGGTGGAGTTAAAGAGCCTCATGGCATGAGGAAGAAAAGATCTCTTCAGTCTGTCCGTAGTACAAGACAGTGACAGCAGTCTGTCGCTGAAACTGCTCTTCTGTCTGGAGATAATGCTGTGAAGTGGATGCGATGGATTGTCCATGATTGACCTCAGCTTTTTCAGTGCTCGTCTCTCAGCTACTGTTGTTAGGCTGTCCAGCTCTTTGCCCACAACTGAGCTCGCTTTCCTAGCCAGTTTATTGAGACGAGAGGCATCCTTCTTCTTGACGCTGCCTCCCCAACACGCTGCCGCATAGAAGAGGGCGCTTGCCACTACTGTCTCATAGAATATTTTCAGGAGCTTTTTGCAGATGTTGAAGGAGGCCAGCCTTCTGAGGAAGTAAAGTCGGCTTTGCCCTTTCCTACATAGAGCTTCTGTGTTAGCAGTCCAGTCCAGTTTGTTGTCCAGCTGCACACCCAGGTATTTGTAGGTCTGGACAAATTCTACACATTCTCCCTTGATGGTTACAGGAACCGGGTGAGTTCTGGTTCTCCTGAAGTCCACCACCATCTCTCTGGTCTTGGTGGTGTTTAGGTGCAGGTGGTTTGCGTCGCTCCATCGGACAAAGTCCTGAATCAATTTCCTGTACTCCTCCTCCTGCCCGTTTCTGATACATCCCACGATCGCAGTGTCGTCGGCAAACTTTTGCACATGGCAGGACTCAGAGTTGTACTTAAAGTCCGATGTATATAGAGTGAATAGGAACGGAGAGAGAACAGTCCCCTGCGGAGATCCTGTGCTGCTAACCACAGCAATGTGGATTCCTGACCATACCAACAAGTATTTAACTTTTGATCAGTTAAATGCTTGAATATGAAATTACACATCTGGAAGCAGCACGACCAAGGGGAAAACAATGAAAAGAAGGTGGCAGATGATTTAGAATAATTTAATTAAGATTAAGTATTCATGGACAAAATATTCTTACGATCACATAGTTAGGATATTATTTAGGCCAGGAGAGAAGGTTTTGCAGGTTCTGAAGGCCCACCACTGCTGGCAAGCGTTAGACAAAACAAGCAAGAACAATCACAATAAAAAGGAATTGCATAAGTGCGCACATCCATTTAACGTATATAGTGAAGTGAGCTGTTGTAAAAATATATTTTGTTCTTTTTTGTTGTTTACTTTTTTCCCAAAAGTGGCTTTAAATGCCAATACTATCCTACTCTTCATCCCTCAGCCCTTCCAATGCCAACACACCAATACAACACTTATGGCTGGAATGCTGGGATAATTTCACATTATGTAGTTTTAAATCTTATTGTAAATATGAACAATGACCATAAAGTTTAGATATTTTTTGCTCCTTGAACAGGGAGTTGTGAAGTTTTTGTCTGGTGAGGCACAGTCAATCTACAAATAAATTAACCTACATCTTATTATTTGATTGGGAGTGCAAAAAAACACTCTCTGAACTGTAGCATAGAAAAATATGTTTTACTGTCGTACCTTAACTGTTGAATAAAATATGTGCACTGCTCCTTTTGATAAAAGCTTCAAATGATTGGTAATCCTCCATTATTTAAAAAAAAAAAAACATGCAATGACAAAACAATGACTGGATGGCTTGAATTGCTGTTAGCTTGCTAATACTATCACTACTCCAATTATTTGGTAGTGAGGTGTGTGCCAAACCAGATTCATTGGGCTCACTAACGCCCTCTGCCAATAGTCAAGAGAATCGCATGCCCCACTCTACATCTGCAGACACGGAGTACTGTAACATGTTACGTAATATTTTTATAAATAATATTTATAATATAATGTGAAAATTCAATGATTGTTAGGAACAGCCTCACCTGCCTTGACACTTCCAGCTAGGGTGCATTAGCACATGTTAGCTTAAAGTTGGTGCATTTCCGTTACCATGAATGTGGGCATCGGGAATTTAAAAAAAAACTTAAATAGTGTAAATGTATTTTAAGATAACATGAGATGCTATTTTGAAACATTTTTGGAAGGCATAACAGAAGATGTGGAAATAATTAATTGAAAAAATATTATCGAAGATTATCACAAGTGCGTACTGTGGATGTTGTTTATGGCCGTGACCGTTTTCTGCCGTTTTCTTTTTTGTGGCCACCTTCTTGAAAATGTTCTCTCTTTTTAAGCTTTTTTTTCACTTTCTTGTACTGCAATGATTTTGCAATTTGTCCACTTGCTGTCAGACTTCAGCTGCACCCTGCACCCTTTCAAAGTATCCACCCGGCCAAACCACAAACCCACAAGACAGGATGGGAGCCCAGGGGAACCATGGAGAGATTCAAATGTTTCTTTGTAATGAGGTTTGGTCTTGTTTGCAAACAATAACAAAAAGAAGTACATTTTCTTTGCAGTAGAAAATCCTCAAAAACAGGGAATTCTCTTTATAATCCAGTTTTTGAATCATAAAAAAATCATGTAGCTTTGAAGAAAAACTCATGTGAATTATCCCTGACATATAATAAATGTTTAAATTTGATATAGGTATGTAAGCGCAGTCTTTTGCACATGCGTGTGAATATTGCATAACAGCAAGCGTTCGAACAAATCTTTACTAAGCAAAACACTGTCTTGTCTTGGCCTACTTTTTTTCCAGCCCACACTGGCTTCTGTGGAAAATATCCCAAATTGTCTTCACTTTCACTGTCTTCATTGAAACCATCTGCGGCCTGATGCAAAAACAGTACAATTTATTCAGCAGCGACACAACCTTGAATATCGGAATAAAAATTTTCAACAATCACAGTCAGGAATTGCTCAATGCTTTATTGTCAGTTCACTTAAATCATCTTTGGTTGGGACATCCTCAAAGCCTTTTTTTCTAGATTTTTTTTTATTATGAACTCCTTTGTTATAGTTATATTTTATAGTTATAATTTGATGTTAGAGGAACATATCGAATTTCTTTTTCATTTTTTTACATTTTTTTTTTCCATATGTTGAAGGAAACAACTGCCTGTTGAAATGCGGATACAATTGTGCAATGGAAAAGAGGTATGCTGGTTAAGTGTGGATGCTGCAGATGCTTTGTATATTTAAATAAATGTGGAAAGGCAGCTGGAAAAGTATATAAATGTATTTTTAACTTCAAGTGTGTTTTGGAGGTGGTGTTTGTGCAACGAATAAGTAGGGATGTATAAGGCGTGTGTGGCCTAAGGATTTTCTGGGTACTTTAGAAAAAAAATAATCTTGGGGGGTTGTCTGTGTCAGTAAACATTGGTGCGCTTTCTCATTTGAAAAGTTGAGGTCAGTGTATCAGTTTAACCATTACATCCAGTGGTGTTCCATTTCAATCTTTCCCTGAATGCTCATCGTGTATAGATCCTTTATCTACTCATAGTCTGAAATAATTGGCATAACATTGAAGGGTTTTCTTTCTCCACATGGCAAGTTGTCCAGCATGAGAGGTAGGAGTTGCTCCAGAGTTAGACTGGGAATATCCAAAGCCGAATCGGGTTCAGGAGAATCAGGAGGACAACTAAGGCAAGGGGTCTTCTTCATGCCATCTTGAAAACGCTCCTCAGGGCCTCTGTGACCCCCAATCACTCCCCCAATGCCGGAATCAGTAATAGGTAGCTCATGGCTATCATCTTGATTCAGAATCCTGACGCTTTGGGAATCCAAACTCACCTGAATGCATCTATTCGTTACAATCCCTTCAAGGGGAACTTGTCCTTTACCTTTGTTTTTACCCCACGATTCTTCAACATCTGCTAAACATTGACTTTGGAGTGTCTCAATCTTTTCATAGTCTGAAATAACCCGCATCACTTCCCCGCTACTCTGGGAGAGTTTGGAATGGACATCAAGGAGGAAATTCTGAGCATCATTCATCCCTCCGTCTAGGTTTTCAAGAGGCCCCAATTTGCCATACGGGGTGTCAGAAGCACACGGGTCCAGATTGCCAGATACAAGGGAGGTCAAGGGAGAAGACCATGGCTTAAAGTTATTGGGGTGGCAGGTGTCAACCGTGGCGGCCTCCAGTATCATCATCTTTTTCAGGAAATCTTTAGGGTCTAGTGAGCCTCTAAGGGAGCAAGAGTCTATTGGAACTCCGGAGTCTTCGGTTTCTACAGAGCCAATGGATATCACCTCCAGGATGTCCACAGGCTCCAGGAAGTACTGCAAGGACTCTTTGCCAAAAGGATGACTTTCCCACTTCTGGAGAAGAGAACAAGTTCTGAAGTTTTTCATTTGCTTTTTTGGCTGATTACGAAGTTCTTACTTTGGTTTAGTTTTCACTCAATAGTTATTAAATTTGCAGAGTGAATGGATGTCTCTCTCCAAATGGTCTCAGTGGATGAATGACAACTAGTCAAAGGTATCCTCATGTTCTGGATCCTTAGGATAAAAGCACCTGGACTAGTTGTCAGTCATTTGCAGAAAATGTATTTATTGTACCTCAGTGGAAATTGTATCCCTAAAGCCCAGCGCACACTTGACGCCAATAGTATCGGGAATTTGATGATCAACACCATTGGCTGCCCAGAGTGTTGTCTCCTGCACACTTGCACCGTTCTCAGCTTTACTCCAAGTTGCCGAGGTCACATGTAATTGGGTCATGTGACCATTCAGACAGTGACTGCCACAGAGTCAGATAGCGATTCCGAAAACGAAAACATAAATACTTCTGCGATGAAGGAAAAGGTGAATGAAGGATGTGTCCAAAAATCTTGTGTAAGCCCTATAAATAAAGACAACAGGGTCAGGGCACTTTCAACATCCCCCTTAAAGAACCCCGCTATGGAGAACAGGGCCGGATTGATATACAGACTTGAGAAGTTGTCTTTTTCCGGTGTTGTTGGTAGTGGTTGCCGCGGTAATGGGCAGAATCGTATTCGGTTATCAATGTTTCTTGAGAATCAAATCAATTCTAGCGAATAGACAATGACAATGATACGGAAAGGGAAATGTAGTGTATTCGATAGATACATATCTCTGGTGTTCTATTCAGATGTATAAGTTGAAGTATTGTTATTGTTGAAATATGACTTAATTGTATTTGTTGATTTAAATACTGTCGAATTTCCTGACATAAGTTATATGAATGATGTTGGCACAAACATCAACTAATTCATCCTCAAGAAGGGCGTCTGAAATATTATCATACGTCGCACGGTGTTTTGCGTTTAGAGCGCATGAGTTGTGGAAAAGATTAGCTTGACGTTTTACCCTGTGCCTCGCACACAAAGCGAATTTGGCGACCGAGCCACAATATATTTAAACATCATTGATACTCGACGCCTTTGGCGCCGTGCCGTTTCCCTGCAAATAGTACCGCTCACAACTGATGCCAAAAGCAAAAGGGAAATTACCAGTGGTGTCTCAACCAGGTGGTGCCAAGTGTGCACATGGCTTAACTGTTTACAATTTTGAATTACCGTATTTTCCGCACTATAAGGCGCACCTAAAAGTCTTAATTTTTTTCAAAAGCTGACCATGCGCCTTATAATACAGTGCGCCTTATATATGGCGCAATATTAAATCGCACGGTCTCGCAACTTACGCAACAGCCGCCGACTTGATTTTCCCCCGAACGTGGAGTAGTCCGCGGTGTATGCTGGGATTTATATACCGGCGTTACATTGGCTAACCAATGTGTCAATCATCATTTGAATCGATCGCTATTGGCTAAAGTTATTCGGAGCCTCGGATAGGCTAGAGGGCCGAAACAAACCCTGCAATTGGCCGAAAAAGATGTGTCAATCATCAGTTAAATCGATCGCTATTGGCTGAAGTTATTCGGAGCCTCGGATTGGCTAGAGGGCCAAAACAAACCCTGCAATTGGCCGAAAAAGATGTGTCAATCATCCGTTAAATCGATCGCTATTGGTTGAAGTTATTCGGAGCCTCGGATATGCTAGAGGGCCAAAACAAACCCTGCAATTGGCCGAAAAAGATGACTGAATAGCAAGCTTGCTAAACTACACCATAAAGAAACATGTTTCATTAGTCTGTATTTGTAAACATTTTACTTTCCTGGATTTACTACACTCACGGTTGTAAGAAGACCATGATTGCGTATCATTATTGAACGTGAGAACTTAGGTGAGCTATGTGGCTTTATATTTTCCCGGTATCTTGTTTTAGAACGATCTTGATGTTGCTGTGATGAGTTGAGTGAATTGAACTCAATTCCAAGTGTTTATTGTCATATGCACAGTAAAGTTGCGAGCGAAAAAGAAAATAGAAACTAAGGGATGGTTGGCATTTCTTGTATCCCAAGACTTTAACCTTCCGAATGATATTTGAAACGATGCATTTGAGTGACATCGTACGGACACCGCATCCGCACGTGTCTGCGACACGTATTTGCTTCTTTGCAAGCTTTGGGACTGTTAAGGGGGTAATCAGTTTGACTGAATCATCTGACTGTTTTGTCGACGTTCCCATTGTAGCGCCTTATAATCTGGTGCGCCTTATCTATGGAAGATAGAGGACCAAAAACTATTTTTTGGGGGTGCGCCCTATAACCCGGTGCGCCATATAGTGCGGAAAATACGGTAAATGAATCAGGGGAATCTGATTTTCACTCTGGCAAACTCACATTCTGTAAAAAAGATTTCCCTGGGTCTGGTAGCTGCGGACCTCGAATCTTGTTGAAAATGTAAACCCTGAAAAACACAAAATACTTTGACTGAAGAAGTGTTTGCAGGCTGAGGGCATAAAATATTTTCTTGCACTTACCAGTTGGTCTTGTCTGTTCTAAAGAACAGAAGAGTCAAACAGACTGCTGCGGCTGTTCCTGAGATTGTAACACCCAGAACCAACCACAGGGAGTCTGAAAGAAAGAGGCGAAGCGGTTTATTGGTGCAAATTACCAATAAATAGAAATGATATAGTCAATACTGCGGTTGAAGCGTTTTTTACATTTGATCTGGATTCAAATTTACATTCATCAGACTTTACGACATTTTAATCTGGACAAGAGAACAAATGTAGCAAAAAGATGTTAATGAAATACCCAGAGAAGAATATATTTATTCTTCAGAATTCTGATTTTGATTTTGTAAACAGACTACAACTTGAAATCCTTACATGTGCTTTGAATCCAAGTTTTGAAACATTATGTCAGATTTACAACATAAATAAAAAACCTTATCGTTTTCAATGTTTACTCTCCCTTCAGTTTCAAACCCTTGATGTTTTAAACCCTTTTTTACAACTATATTTGAACAGGAGTCTTCAAAGCCTTATGCATTTAAAACCCCAGACTGTCAAGAAACCCGAATTGCAAATCCCATTTCCGGCTTTAAATCGTTGTTTTTAACGTTGGCTTAGATTGTGTTGGAAACAAAGGCGTGCTGTAGGTTTGGTTTTGGCATTGGTGGGGACATTGACATTGTTTTCAAAGTGATCAGATAATATTGCTGCCAAAACTACGACTTTGGTTTGAAAATCCTATCCTGTCTTTAAAACCCAAGTTTGGAATTTGGGACCACGTTTTAAAAGATCATTTAAAACACTTGACATTTCAAAATAAACTTGAAACACAATTTCAGACCACTTTTATTGCCGATCTCACTTGTAATCATCACCTTTGCGATGGGTGGACTATAGGGATCCTGGTCCCTCCTATAAATGACTCATGCCCCTCAACTGGAAGACTGATTTGTGTTTTTTGTGGCTAATATTAATTTTGACTCCCGTCCTATGCATTTGATATGCCCCGCTTGAGACTGATGTCTAAATTAATAAATCTGGGGACCTTGGGACAGGTCTAAGTAAATCCGTCGAACCGCAACCCACCAGCAGGAGACGCCGGGTCTGTACCGACATTTGACATCCAGCGTGCTACGCCGCTCCAGCTGCTCCACACTGACTCTAAAAGATCTTGCTCGGACGTCTTCACCCGAACTCGGGCCTCGTACACGGTTCCTCGTATCAGCTGGTCCAATATTAACTCAGACTGGCAGGACTCACCTGGACAAAGTTTGGTCTCTCTGTGCACTGATGGCCCCTGTTTGAGAGAAACGTTTTACTTTCACGTTCAATTACTTCATATGTATTCTACATAATGACATAGATTTGTAAGGTGGAATATTACAAAAAAAGGCAAGTCGTCTCAAACGGGTTTTTCTTTTCGTTTTATGCATGATCACATTGAAAAAGACAAAGATCAATCCCGTGCAACAATTGACCCCGGTATTAAAAGATCAGATTTATTTCTCTAAATAGAAACAAAGAAAGAAAGTTGCCCATTCATTTCAATGGGAGCTGCAGTACCAACCGCAGCCTGCCAGGGCGCATAAAATTTAGGGAAATTACATGAATGAGCGAGCGAGTTGTCTGTCCCTGTGTGCCCTGCGATTGGCTGGCAACCAGTTCAAAGTGTCCCTTGCCCACTGCCCGATGATTGCTGGGATGGGCTCCAGCACCCCCGCGACCCTACTGAGGATAAGCGGTGCAGCTAATGAGATGAGATGAGATGAGACATTGGAGTTTCTTACTTTTGCAGATTTTTTTAACGTGGTTGTATAAAAAAAATTAATGTACATTGCAATTCTTCCAGAATCGTTTGTGACCGCATATACAAGACAGGAACATTTTTCCCAAATTGTAACGATGAGACTTATTCAAGTCCTACATTAAACTTTTTTGGGGGGGGGTAGTTTGAAAATTGTATTCGTCCAATAAAAGGCCCAAAAGCGTTCATCCTTTGAGAGCAAAGGAAAAAGGTCACAATTTTCCATTTTTTAGTTTGAATTTAATTCTTGTAATATTTTAGTCTTTTTCTCAAAAAAAAACTTCGATGGCGTCAATTCTTTTGTCCAAAGATGTGTTGATAACATTTGTTTTTTTTGGGAGGCATCACAGTGAATATGCTTCAAGGTTGGTTTATTACGGAAGATCAAAACATGATGGCACAAAATATTACACACAGTCCCATAAAAGGGGCAATGTGTATTATTTGAGGATTAGATGTCCTTGTATGGTGTAGTGCGACCAAAAACAAGTGCTAAAGGGCACAAGAAAGAATACTATGAAGACTCAAAGTAACCAAAGCGAACCATTTCACTCATATTTTTGCCCAGCCTTTTTGAGGTATCCCATAGAAGCAAGATGGCGGACAAGTAGGTCAAATACTATAAGGTAAGGCTCATGTTATGTAAGACAAATACTATTTTCTGTACCTACAAGTCTTTAAAAAAAATGTCATTTTATTTGATAGTTCATATATGTTTGCTTATTATTTAAAACAGTGTTGTTTTTATTCGAAAATTAAGGACACTTTTCAAGACGCTAAATGATACACATTGTCCCTTTAAGGCACTTTGAAAATGTTGAGATTTGAGGGGATTAAAATATAAATACCGAACAATAAGGCGCACCTAAAACCCACAAATTAGAAAAAGAATTTAATGTGCGCCTTACACACCAGAAAATATGGTAACTAAAATTGGAAATGCATGGTTACAATGAAATTATATACGGTAACTGTTCTGCCTTTGAGAAATATAGAGTTGTCTTCGAGTTCCCTCTTGTGATTAACATGTTCATTGTTTGTTGCTAAAAGGAAACAAAAGAGAAGTGCAGAACTTGGATGGCAATTGAGAGGCCAATTTTTCGAAATATTCATTGTAAATCTTGTTGTCGCTTTGGACAATAATTGTCCGTAAATATGAAACGTCTTTTAATTACTTAAAAGAAGATTTTGTTTATTGTAACGTTCTGTACAAAATGACGTACTCTTGTTTAAATTACTGTTAAATGATACTGCATACCCTAACTATTCTGCCTTTGAGAAACAGAGAGTGTTCTTCAAGTGCCCTCTTTGAGTAACATCCTAATTGTTTGTTACTAAAATTAATTTTAGACCTAAAATGTAATGATGTTAATTTATTTTTTATGAAACTAATTATTTTAATCTAACCTCCTAAGACCTGGCATCCGCATGTGTGGACATAAATACACAGCAAACAGGAAGCTCAGGTTTTAGGAGGTTAAATGTACTCATGCATTTGTTATGCAACCGTAGCTTTTATTAAAGTTTTAATCCCATGCGCTTTATAATCCATTGCGCCTTTATATGAAGAATATATCACAAAAGACTATATTTTGAGGGTATACCCTATAATCCAGTGCGCCTTATAGTGCAGAAAATAAAGAACACTTCAATTAATGTTATGTATTTCAACAAGCTGTATGGGATACACACATTCCAGGGTTCATTCGCAAGCTTCCACTCCAGTTGGAAGTTGTACAACATCATAAATTGCTGTTTCGCCGCCGCCCAGGAAACAGTGGTCTGGTTTATACGAGGCTTGCCTGGTGGAGTTAACTTCACTGCAAACACACATGCACGCAGAGCACAATCAAACAGAAAATGGGGTAAGCTAAACCGTCAGCAAATGCATTGGCCACAATTTATTTGGAGCGTTGAAGAAAACGGAGCTTCCCCCAAATGGTTAAAATGGCAAAATATCCGAGTGTCACCTAACTTGTAGAGCAGGTGTTTAACAGATTCTGTAAATCAGGTTGCATCGGGTTATTTCTATTTTCCTAGTCATGGCTACGTTCTCTTCGAACAATGGAAGAAAAATTCATCAGGAAATAAAGCCCAAGTTATATTGCTGTGTAAATGGGCAACGTTTAAAAAAGTACTTCAGCAGGTTAGCAAAATATAGTACTGTATTTGTTCGCTCGCTACATAACCTTAAGCAGAGAACTATGACTTCAAATGTAACAACAACATAACAACAAAGACCTCAAACAGCATTTTTAGATGAGACTGAGTCTGTGACATTCATTCAAGGGAGGCAAGTGAGGCAAAGCCTTATCTAGTCATATACAGTATAGTCATGTCAAGTCAAGTTTATTTCTATAGCCCTTAATCACAAAGAGTCTCAAATGGCTTCACAGACCACAGATTATCCGAACTACGTTTTCTCTTTGGCACAACAAAACAAAAAATACACCGTCATTTTGCCATTTTAAGTAAATTACAAGAAAAGTTTAGACACCTCTGCCTTCATTTTTAATGAGACAAAATGATGACAGTTAACGGCATAAGAATGCTAATTTTGACATCGTTAACAATAGAAGAGGAAACATTATTGCTGTTGTGCAAAATTAAAAAATAGGGACAATATAAAATCGAAAATATATTAAATGGTTAAATTTATTCAGTTTCAAGGTTCTTTCTCATTTAACTTCACATTTTGGATTTTGTTTTTCAAAATAGCAAAATTTTCAGTATATATATATATATATATATATATATATATATATATATATATATATATATATATATATATATATATATATATATATATATATATATATATATATATATATAGATAATATATATATATATAGATAGATAGATAGATAGATAGATAGATAGATAGATAGATAGATAGATAGATAGATAGATAGATAGATAGATAGATAGATAGATAGATAGATAGATAGATAGATAGATAGATACAAATATACACATAGTATATATTGTATATATTATGAATAATATTCATAAAACTAGTATGTAATTTATTACTGTGAGTGTCTGCAGATGTGTTCATTGACTTGAAAAGTGCTATATAAAATGCAGATCATTTCATTTCATGTGAGGCACGCAATTATCATGCCTCATGGCATAGGGTGATAGTGAGACCAAGAATTATAATTTGGCGCACGCCTCACCCCAAAACAATGGAATTAGTCAATCTAACACCAAGTCAAGCCCTCCAGTTTTTTTTTTTTCTCGTTGCATGGACTTTTTATCATGATGGATGATACTTATTGATGCTTTCATCCAAAAGTAGCTGCACATAGAATTAATTTCTAAATCAAGGTAAGAAAATACAACATATCTTTTATCTACAGTTTATTTTATGATCGTATTTATCTCTTGCTCTGCTAATCAAATAATGAATAAGATGTAGATTCATTTATTCGTAAATCTGCCTCACCAGGCACGAACCTCACCCGGCCTTGGTGACTTGGCATAGTGTTGTATGATGGGATAACACTCCCACGGCCGAGATAAACAGCATAACACTTAACACCTGAAACTGATCTTTTATAACTTGTGTAGAATGCAAATGAAATTTGATGTTATTGCAACTTTCCGACGGCCAATTTTGCTATGAAACAGATACAGGCCGCTTCGACGGAAAGCATCTTCAACACGAACTCACCATGATAGTCCGGCATGTAGCACATCTCCACATCGGAGCAGTTGATCCAAACTCTCAGCTCGTGGCCCCTTTGAAACTAAACATAGTGCGGTGATGGGAAGTCAACAAGTGCAGATACTTTCAAAACGATACTTATTTTGTTTTGATGGAGAATTATTTTATTTTACCCACAAATTTGGCCAGGAATTGGGGTTGAACGCTATTGAACATCATTCATTCCCCTAGCTGAATATGTTGTAATTAAGGATGGGCGAGTAACAATACAGAGCATTGGTGCCGATACCAGCATATAGTAGGATATTGGTACTGAAAATGGTGGCCGATCCAAGTATTGGCCGCCTTCTAGTGACCATTTGACAAGCAGACACCATTAATGAAGGGATGGTAAATTGCCTAAAAAATAAATGTAATTGGAAAACATTTTTTTAGAAGTTTTGAGGTGCTGTTTAAAAATATCAATCATCTTTTGCATAAAGAAAATAATTTAATATAATAATGTTACATTGAACCGTTGGTACTCAATATTTGAAGATTGATATCGGTGTTAAGAAATGTGGTATCAATCATCTCTTGATGAAAATAAGAAATTTTGTCTAAATGAAGTTGTTCGATTCATATAAATTAGGAATCATTAATTGTCAGCTCTATGCCACTTAATTCTGTCAAAACACATACATTGTCAAATTTGACCGCCTAACTAACTTCAGTATAGTCCCAGCACACATGGCAGTAGACATTATCCGAAAATAGACAAAAAGTATAATTAGGTTGGATTTAGCCAGTTCAACATAAACCAAAATTAGTGCAAAAATACTAATTGTGGTTACATTATCCAATTTTGTCCAAATGTAGTTCATGGATAAATTTTAAAGCTGTAATTTCAAAATCTTTTCTTCAACTTTCATTTTTCAAATAATTAAAGATGGCTTTTAGGTGCAGCCAGGTTTTTTATTTTCCAAATGATTTTTCAACCAGATGCACTAATATACAATTTTGGTCTAAGTGTGCTACAGTCCTGCAGTCAAGTTTGATTTTCGTTCACTTCATCTGTCACTTACCCTTCCCTTTTTTCGTCACTTAGTTCCTGGCTCTATTTCTACCATCACCAAGTGTCACTTGTGCTGATTACTGTACTATCTAATCACACCTCTCCTGCTATACTATTTTCACTCTCTGTTTTCTGGGCTCAGCGCTAGTTCATTGCCTCTTTTGTCACATTCCAAGCCTTCTTGTGACAGCCTTGTTTCTTTTCAGTGTACCGAACCCTTGCCTCCTTTCCTAACCACAAGTACCACCTGTCCAACAACTGTCGCTAAAGTAAGTTTACTGGATCACCAACCCCTTGCCTGCCTCTTGGACCACGACTTCTGCCTCTGGTGATCAAGATACTGTTGCCCCGATACCTGATTTCCTCTGAGCCGAACCCAGCCTGAAATAAAAACCACTGTGCTAAAAATCAATGACTCTGTATTGCGCTTCTACACCAACCCCCCACTCCATCCAATTGATGCTTCTCCGCTCATTTCAATATAACCATTTCATGTCTCAGAGATGCCAGAAAATGGCACCAAAGCATGTATAGAAGGGCGGACTCACTCGGGATTCTCTTTTAAAGATGATAGAGCACGTGCTTAGAGTGGAAGGTTTGCTCACGTCCAGCCGCTGAAGTAGACACTCAGACTTGTAAGCTTGCCCACTAAAACCACAACAATAAAAATCTGAATTGTAATCCTTAATAATAGCTCACAAAAGCCAAACTTGAAACCTTCGTAAAGTCAAAATCAGGTCTTAATTTAGAAATTTTAGCTTTAAATTTCACTTGTATACTCATGTGGGGGAGCAAAACACTACCCCTAAAAAAACAGCCTGAAGAGGGATGGACACCAGGCTGTACTTACCCAAGACACACCACACTCAGTGGTGCCCCGACAACCCTGGCGGTTGAGGTTTCGTGAAAACCGTGAATTCTATTTGTAAGCAATAAATGTTTGAAACCTTGAAAACCGTTTGTTCTGTATTTAGTATCAAAAAATAACTATATACATGCATATGAATATCCATATTGATAATTTATTTGTTTTTTTGTCCTTACAGGCGAGGAGCGTTGATCCTTTGTGCGTGAACACTACATGCTGCCGTGTGGTCAACTATGTCGGAGCTGTTCCATAAGCATGTGATGGTTTGATTGAAGTCATTGAAGCACGTCAGATCTGAGAAAGAACACATGCTAATTTTGCATTTGCCCTATTCTTCTGATGCTTCTTACAAATCACGTCAGTCTCCAAGCACTACCTTGTATATATGTTTGCCTATATATCCGTTGCATATTTATTATTTTGATTTTATTTTTGTCTTTTAAGTCTTTTTTACATGTTTATTCTGGAGTACCTTGTATAATTTGTTGTAAACAATAGTCACTACGTTGTTATGACAATAAAGACAAATCCGATTCTAATTCTATTTGGTAGGGTTTTTTTAACGTTCTAGACAAATACCTCATTATAGAGTCAATCAAATTAAAACTAATGTCAAAACATGTGTTCTAAAAATATCAGTAAAAGTAACCACTATTTTCAAGCTAAAAGGAGATTTTTTGAAAAATGTAGGATCCCTCAAATCTAGTCTTTAAAGCGTTGGCATATGAGCTCGCTCTAGTGGTATATAGAAGAATCGCTAAGTTTGCATTTTAATTTAAGATGCTAGAATCTTAAAAGCGAGCATTTTAATTTCACTCTTTGACCTTTATCTAAGATATGCTATTCAAGCTGAACATCCTAGTGGTTTAGGAAGTTATTTCACTTATGTCATCTTAGCAGGAAAAAAACTAAGAGACAAAACGCTAGTTATTCACCACCAACTACTTACCGCTGTGCTGGTGTCTGGAACACTTGAGACTTTCGACATCAGCAGTGATCCAAACAAACACCAGAAGAAGACCAACAAAAGTGCAAATCATGGTTCCCGGCTTCCAATCCAGGATGCAGAACTCACTGTTTCCTGTTCCTTCACATTCTGTGAAAAATGAACTGTCCATCAACATACCAGGTGGAGGAAAAAAAGGTGACAACACTAAATTCAATTCTAGATAGATATAGAGATAGGGAGGTAGGTCATCCAGTAGGTCGTTTGGTAGGTAGGTCGTTCGGTAGGTCGTTCAGTAGGTCATTCGTAGCTCATTTGGTAGGTCGTTCGGTAGGTAGGTCGTTTGGTAGGTCGTTCAGTAGCTCGTTCGTACGTCATTCGGTAGGTCGTTCGGTAGATAGATCGCTCGGTAGGTCGCTTGGTAGGTCGTTCTGTAGGTCGTTCAGTAGGTTGTTTGGTAGGTCATTCGGTAGGTTGTTCGGTAGGTAAGCAGGTAGGTAGGTTGTTCGGTCGGTCGGTAGGTGGTTTAGTAGGTCGTTCGTTCTGTCAGTCGTTCCGTTAGTCGTTCCGTAAGTCGTTCCGTAGGTCGTTCCGTAGGTCGTTCCGTAGGTCGTTCCATAGGTCGTTTGGTAGGTCGGTCTGTAGGTCGTTCGGTAGGTCGTTCGTTCGGTCGGTCGTTCCGTAGATCGTTCGGTCGGTCATTCATAGGTAGGTAGGTAGGTTGCTCGGTAGGTCACTAGGTAAGTCGTTTGTTAGGTCGTTGGGAAAGTTGTTCGGTAGGTCGGTTGGAAGGTCGTTCAGTAGGTCGCTCTGTAGGTCACTAGGCAGGTCGTTTGTTAGGTCGTTGGGAAGTCTTTCGGTAGGTCGGTTGGTAGGTCGTTCAGTAGGTCGCTCGTATGTCATTCGGTAGGTCGTTCGATAGGTAGGTAGGTAGGTCGTTCGGTAGGTCGTTCAGTAGGTCCTTCGTAGGTCATTCGGTAGGTAGATCGCTCGGTAGGTCGCTAGGTAGGTCGTTCAGTAGGTCGTTCGGTAGGTCATTCGGTAGGCCGTTCGGTAGGTAGGTAGGTAGTTTGGTAGGTCGGTCTGTAGGTGGTTCGGTAGGTTGTTCGTTCGGTCGGTCGTTCCGTAGATCGTTCGGTCGGTCATTCATAGGTAGGTAGGTAGGTCGCTCAATAGGTCACTAGGTAGGTCGTTTGGTAGGTGGTTGGGAAAGTCGTTCGGTAGGTCGGTTGGTAGGTCGTTCAGTAGGTCGCTTGTATGTCATTCGGTCGGTCGGTCGGTAGGTAGGTAGGTAGGTAGGTAGGTCGCTCGGTAGGTCGTTCAGTAGGTCCTTCGTAGGTCATTCGGTACGTAGATCGCTCGGTAGGTCGCTAGGTAGGTCGTTCAGTAGGTCGTTCGGTAGGTCATTCGGTAGGTCGTTTGGTAGGTAGGTAGGTAGGTAGGTAGGTCGTTCGGTAGTTCGTTCGTTCTGTCAGTCGTTCCGTAGGTCGTTTGGTAGGTCGTTTGGTAGGTCGTTTGGTAGGTCGTTTGGTAGGTCGGTCAATAGGTGGTTCGGTAGGTTGTTCGTTCGGTCGGTCGTTCCGTAGATCGTTCCGTCGGTCATTCATAGGTAGGTAGGTAGGTCGTTCGGTAGGTAGGTAAGTCCCTCAGTCGGTCGTTCGGAAGGTCGTTCGGAAGGTCGTTCGGTAGGTCGTTCGGTAGGTCGGTCGGTAGGTCGTTCGGTAGGTCGTTCGTAGTTAGGTAGGTAGGTAGGTCGCTCGGTAGGTCGCTCAATAGGTCGTTCGGAAGGATGTTCGGTAGGTAATTCGGTCAGTTGTTTGGTCCGTCGTTCCTTAGGTCATTCCATAGGTCGTTCCGTTGGTAGGTTGGTAGGTAGGTAGGTACGTCAGTCGGTTGGTCGGTCAGTCGGTCGATATTTATCTGATTATTTACAAAGAAATAAATGTAAATCTCTAGAAAAATTCTGTAAATAGGCCATAAAAAAATCAACAATCAAATAAGATCCACAATTGATATCACACAACACACACGAGTGTATTACGCAACCCACTTTAATGCACTAATGGTGTGTCTTTATGAAGTATCTGTGTCAAAGCTAACTCAAGGTTTCCTATTCAGTATTTATATATTTGTGTGTGTGCGTATGTTTGTGTATATATTGATAACAATGTGGTGTTTATGCTTTTATAGTTGGGCAGATGCTATTAACTTTTTTTTTTTTCAAAATGACTTTTATTGCTTTTAAAGAGTGTTACGCAGTCCCTCTCAGTATTTTATTTATCATCATTCAACATAACTATCACTGCTTGCATCTTTTGTTTGCGCATGCTGTATTTGAGTTGTGTAATTTGCCTGTGTACTGTGAGACTGGTAATGTGTTGCTAGTTTGACTCCCAGTTTCAAAGTTATGTGCTTCCCCTTGTCGCTCCAGCGCTCTCACTTCCTCTGCTTCATTTCGCCGCATGGTGATATCAAAGTTTGAAACGATTCTCTACAACTGTCAGCTAACATCTGGGACCTCAGGACATCACAGTTTTAAGCCCAGAGAAGGTTTTTAATAGTAGGAGTTTTGCCATAAATAGAGGGGACGTGTCCCTGCCAATGTCGAGCAATCATTGTTTTGTCTCACCAATATTATGTGATCACTGAAAATAAAACGTACCATGTCCCCACAAATTCCAAGACCAGACCTAGGACTTTGAGTCCTGATAAAGTCTGAGAGTTGACCCCAATTTTTTCGGGTTGTTTTGTTTTTAATAATGCCCTTGGTTTTTAGTGCCTTGAGCCCACCCCAAGCTCTTATTTATTTCAATCATCCTTGTTTTAATCTTCAAAATTTTGATTTGTTTTTAAATGGGAAGTTAAGAGGAAGAAGTTCCCTAAAGTTTGTGGCCCCTTCAACCTGAACATGACATTTTGATTGCCTACAGTATGCATACCTGTCAACCTGTACGGTTTTGCCGTACAAAGTACGTTTTTTATGCATTTTAAGACGAGTACGACGTACAAGGAAATTTGTACGGAAAAACGCAAATTTGTCAATCGCATGCGTCTGCCGCCCGGGGATTTCCCATCATGCATCATTCCGAAAAAAAAAAATATGGTGTACGATCATTTTGTATTTTGTGCTGGAAAATACGACAGTTTGGACGGGCATGGAGCCGTGGGGGTTGACAGATATGAGTATGTGTTTGTAGAATGCAACTTCAGAAGTATTAACCATCTGTATTCATCTTTGGGGTTGCCTGTTTTACTTACTACCATGCACAGAAAATGACCTAGTGTTCTGGTAGAACCGATCAAGGTTCACTGATTTTCAAAACAACAGCCGTGATTGGTCCCTGAGCCCTGAGCAACAGTGATGTCATCTTTACACAACAGCCTATGTCAAAATGGCCGCTGAAATGGAAAATATAAAGGGATTTTGCACCGCTTATACTCAGTCAGGTCCCAGGGGTGCTGGAGCCCATCCCAGCTGTCCTCGGGCAGTGGGCAGGGGATACCCTGAATTGGTTGCCAGCGAGTCACAGACTTGCAGGTTAAACAGAGCCAGACAACCGTTCACATGTTCACTCATACCTAAGGACAATTCTGAGTCACCAATTCCCCTGACTGCATGTCTTTTTGGAAGGTGTGAGGAAACGAAAGGGGTTAGAGGAAACACATGAACATGCAAACCCCGCACAGGCAGGCTTGGCTGGATTTTAACTCATGGCCTTTAGAACTGTGCAGCAAAGCGCCTGCCTCTCGAATTAGACAGACTTACTTTGTTTTTTTAAAGACATGGCATGTCCAAAGTCCACCCCAGGGGCCAATTCCAGCCCATGATCAAATGTTTACTGGCCCACGGCACGTCATTAGGTTAATATTATGCGGCCTATCAGTAATGTGGACCGCAGTACACAATAGATTTATACCAAAACAAAATCGAATTCCATTTCACCAGATGATGGCAGAAGCCTTTTGGTCAACTAGCCCTTGGTTCTCCGTGAGAATTTTAGCCAACCCCATTTCCGACATGGCGACTGTAAATACAAAAGGGAAGGTTGACTGTGAGGGCCGCCGCTTCTAGGACAATATGAAATTGAAGTATTTTTTCACCAAAATCCAAAACAACTGCGTCTGCCTAATTTGCCAAGAGAATGTGGCTGTTTTCAAAGAATGCAATATCAAGAGGCACTGCGAGACCAAACATAATGACTATAAATAGCTAACTGGAAAGGAAAGCTGTGAAAAGGTGAAGCAACTGAAAATGCTTCAAAGGCAAGCTAGGAGGTAGCAACGCTGACCACCAAGAACTGCAAAACTTCCACAGAAGGTGAATTTATCAAAGACTGTTCAAAGAATGTCAGGCTGAATAGTGTGCTTTCACACGTTTCCAGTTTAGCAAATCTGGCCCGCTTTCTGAAAAGTTAGGACACACCTGCTTTAGAAGGACACTGTAATAGTTGACCACTACATGTCATTGTATTGTCTAGTGCAGCTGAAAAAAATGAGTGCTAAAAATACAAAGTACGGTGTTTTAAAGTGACAAAACAGCAAATTTTTTATTCTTTTTTAGTCTTTCACAGGGTTTTGGTATTTGTGGGTGCCCGTATCAACAAGATGGCAGAAAATCACAACAGCTCTCCTTACGTGTGCCTCCGATTATATAAAATGAGAAGAAATTTCATGACCTGCAAGTACTTAAAAAATGCACTTTGACTGGACAGTTGATGTATTTCTACTATTATTCAAATCAATATTATTTTACGGGCGGCACGGCAGTTGAGTGGTTAGCGCGTTAGCGGCACAGCTCTGAGGTCATGGGCTCAAATCCAGATACCAGCCTTTGTGCGTGGAGTTTGCATGTTCTCCCCGTGCTTGCGTGTGCTTCCTCCGGGCACTCCGGTTTCCTCCCACATTCCAAAAACATGTATTTCAGGTGAATTGTCCAGTCCAAATTGTCCCTAGGTGTGAATGAGCGAGTGGGTTGTCCGTCTCTGTGTGTCTTGCCCCCAGCCTGACGATAGTTGGATGGACTCAAGCACCCCCGTGACCCTACTGAGGATAAGAAATGCAGATAAGAGATGGATGGATGGAATATTGTTTTACTAGAATAAATCAAGTATTTACCACTAGGAGCAGCTTAATAATACACAATGTCCCTTTAAGTCATAGGTCAAGTAGAGACTAACACTAATGAGCGATAATATTGACTTTAAAAAATGAGTACTAAACTTAAATCACAACTCATAGCTGTTAATAAATTCATTTATTGTTCGCTTTTTGGAAGAGGGTCTCTCTTTCGTGTCAATCAAATGGGGCCAGGATGTGGTTTGTTGTGGTCGCCTTGCCTCGTGTGTGCACGAAACATGTCGGTTTCCATCTTTCGCTTTTGTGTAAGAGACGAGCGAAGGGAAAGTCCAAACGGAACTAATTTAAAAAAAAAGAGAAAAGTTATGCTTTTCTGGGGGGTTACCTTGTTTTAAGAAAGGCTTGTGTTTGATTGAGGGCACCTGAGTAAGGATAAGTTGTGCATGGTGAAAAAAACTAAGAGCTATAAAACATCCATCCCATTATCTGCTCCACTTATCCTCAGTAGGGTCACGGGGGTGCTGGAGCCCATCCCAGCAATCATGGGGCAGTGGGCAGGGGACACCCTGAACTGGTTGCCAACCAATCACAGGGCACACAGGGACAGACAACTCGCTCGCTCAGTTACACCTAGGGACAATTTGGACCGGCCAATTAACCTGACATGCATGTTATTAGAATGTGGGCGGAAATCAGAGTGCCCGGAGGAAACCCACGCAAGTACGGGGGAGAACATGCAAACTCCACACAGGAAGTTCGATCTCATGACCTCAGAACTGTGCCGCACAGGCGCTAACCACTGTGCCACCGTGCTGCCCAGCTATAAAACATTGTTTCTAAAAAAGGTTTACAAAACATTACATTTCTAAATACCAAACTAAATTGTAAGCATTGTACAAAACAATGGTTGTCTTAATGTGCGATATAAAGAAAAGGGAAATGAATTGTTCTGCAAAAATGAATTCTTATTCCAGGGTTAAACAATTTTGTTTTTTTGAAATGTTATTCTTCTTATTTTGCCAGCGACTAGCTACTTGCCATTAACTACGGACATATTTTTGGCAAAATCTGACAATGTGACTGTGTGATCAGATATATATATTAAATGAAATGTTTATTGAAGGTATTGTTGGATACATTAATCAAAACATGACACAATGAAAAAACTAATGCTGAGAGTGAGCATGGCCAAATATGGTCACCTTACGCCCCCTCCTCTAAGGAAATTTGACAGATCTGTTTCTGCCAACCTTTGCTTAAAGGTTTATAACAGATTAATTGTGCGTTTTACCTTTATTTTCTTATTTTACTTAACCTTAAAATAATAAAAGATGTCTAGAATGGGGAAAAATAATCTGCCAGAGGAACAAAATAATTTTTCGAGAAAAAAATGACTTTGCTTGAAAAACATTTGATGTACAGTGAACCCTTGATTATCGCGGGTTACATTCCAAAGAGAGAAAAGTACAAATCTTCTTTTTTTAATGTTTTTTCAAACTTGCTTTTTTTCAGGGTTTGTTTTGTTTTCTTGCACATTAGCTGTGTATTTTTGTCACTTTCCTGCTGGAAGACCAAGTCCTTCAACTACAACCAGACTTTGTACAGTGTTCAGTCCTATGTTCAAATGCTACAGGCAATGTTTTTGTCATGGTTATTCTTTAAAGGGATAGTTTGTATTTAGCACCACAGAGTGAGAAAAAATCTTCATTTGAAAAAATCAAAAGACTTCTGACTTAAATAACAAACAAACATATATGGACTATCATGTAAAGATGCATTTTTAAAATACTTCGAGAAGTTAGCATTTATTTGACATAAGATGATCCTCACCTAAAGTGTTGACAAAATCTGTTGATTGTTTGTTAAGGCTACATCCATTGCAAATCATTTTGATTTTAATTTTGTTTCATATTATACTTCAGTTATTTGTATTTGATTTTAATTCCATTGTTCGTTAATGCAATATCTGTTGCAGCATGGTCATCCCTTCTCAAGGTTTAATCGTTTTCCTCATGCTGAGGTTTTTGAGTTTTTCCTTGCCCTCATGTAGATTATAGATCGGGGGATGGTGTAATAATAGTATGTAGTTCGCAATAATCTGTGGTCTGTGCAACCTTTTGAGACTCTTTGTGATTAAGGGCTATTATACACATAAACATGTCTTGACTTGACTTGACTAGAGGGAGCTGACATGATTTGTCGCCATCTTGCTGCCAAGGCTACGCTTAAAACCTGCCTGGTTTTTCCTTTTTCTTTCTTTTGCACATAATTTTGATTATTTCTTTTTTTTTTACATTTTAAGTATTGTTTTTGTTATGATCCTTTTTTCTCTAATAATTGTTTCATTGTTTAGTACTTTTTACCCCTTTTTGACCTTTCTTCACTCTTCTTTTCCTTCAGTTTTATGTCGTCTTTCTCGATTACCTTGATTCTTGTGCATATTTTTTCTTATTTTCTTACCTTTCCTTTTTTCTTTCTTTACTTTCCTTTTTTTTCTTTTAGTTCTTCATATTTTTCTCTCCTTTCCCCGTTTTTCTTACTTTAATATCCTTCTTTTATTTTTTCATTTTTCTTCCTTCGTGAAAAGCTGTGCAACAGAATGAAGTGAAAGGAATGTTGTCTTTTTGTACTTTGAATCTCTGTAGCTTGTATCCTTCTTTGTATTTTTTGGGCACTCGTTTCAAGTCGCACAACAATGTGCAGAGACATCTAGTGGTCAAATATTACTCACTATACCTTTAAGAATAAAAAGGCAATTGTTTCAAAAAAATCAAATTATATTAGAGGCATTAGAATCGTCCGAGAAAAGTTTAGTTCTTTGCTTAATTGTTTTTTCTGCTTGGCTCCTATTTTAATTTTTTCATTTTGTACAATATTTTTTACATGAGGGACAACAATTGTATAAATAATAAACTTACAATATCACCACTATTATTATTGTCAGTGTAGTATGGTGTACTACAAAATAATTTCAATTTAAGACTCAACAGTGTAGAAACATCTGACTAACTCACCTGTAATACAGAAACTTACCCACTCAGTAGAGCTCAGACTGAAGCAATGAAATGATTTCTAAAGGGATGGAGAAGCTAAAGAAGGGTTGGCAGCATTGTGACCACGCCCACAAAGGGTTTTGCTACACCCACTGTGGAATCAAGATTCTTGTCATAAAAGCAGCATTTTTTCTCCTTAAGCCCAAATGAGTTATTTAAAATCCACTTTATATATGATTTGCAAGAAAAAATGCTTGATCGGGAATTTTGATATGTTAAAAAAGTACAACATTGGATTAATCGCCAAGTAATCAATCAATCAATCTAGAATCATTCAATATCAGCTTTCTTTTGAGATTTAAAAAATGTTTATTTCATAACTGATGAGTCCTAAGTTTAGTAGATGCTCAAAATATGGGGAGAAGACATCAATGCATTCTTTAACCGGCAGGAACACGACAGTACTGCACAAAAATCCTCAAGATAAGAAAATTCCAGGGTGTTCTTAAGGTCCTCCCTTTTGCCCCTTTTTTTATCAAATCTCCTGGAATACTAAAATGCAGATTTACTCTAAAAGGTGTGGATATCAGTGAATAGCTTAGTGACAATGATGTAATACAATGCATAATAGTCAAAATAAAGAACTGGCATCCTATGCAAGCTGCTATTTAGGTGTTCAATATTAAAAACAGGGGCAGCACGGCGGCGCAGTGGTTAGCGCATGTGCGACACAGTTCATGGGAACCTCCTGCGTGGGTTCGAATCCAGCTGCAGACTTCCTGTGCGGAGTTTGTATGTTCTCCCCGTGCTTGCGTGGGTTTCCTCCAGGCACTCCGGTTTCCTCCCACATTCCAAAAACATGCATTTCAGGTGAATTGGCCGGTCCAAATTGTCCCTAGGTGTGACTGAGCGAGTGAGTTGTCTGTCCACGTGTGCCCTGCGATTGGCTGGCAACCAGTTCAGGGTGTCCCCTGCCCACTGCCAGGAGATGGCTGGGATGGGCTCCAGCCCCCCCGCGACCCTAATGAGGATAAGCGG
This sequence comes from Urocampus carinirostris, assembly GCF_059441175.1. Lineage (NCBI taxonomy): Eukaryota > Metazoa > Chordata > Actinopteri > Syngnathiformes > Syngnathidae > Urocampus > Urocampus carinirostris. Next base: position 28,275,494 of record NC_142356.1, on the reverse strand, counting down.
TACGGCTGATGAGATGAGATGAGATATTAAAAACAGAAACAAGAAGATTAACCTTTCAGAAACCTTTTTTTTTTTACTGATACGCTACAACTGTAGCGACACGGCGGATAAGTGGTTATTGCGTTCGTGACACATTTCTGAAGTCATGGGATCAAATCCAGCTACCAGCCTTTCTGTGCGGAGTTTGCATGTTCTCCCCGTGCTTGTGTGAGTTTCCTCCGGGCACTCCGGTGTCCTCCCACATTCCAAAAACATGCATGTCAGGTTAGATGTCCGGTTCAAATTGTCCCTGGGTATGAATGAGCAAGTGAGATGTTTATCTCCATGTGCCCTGCGACTGGCTGGCAACTTGCCCACTGCCCGAAGATGGCTGGGATGGGCTCCAGTGAAACGTATGTTTTTGGAATGTGGGAGGAAACCGGAGCGCCCGGAGGAAACCCACCCAAGCACGGGGAGAACATGCAAACTTCTCACTGGAAGGTTTAATCTCATGACCTCAGAACTGTTGCGCACACGTGCTAACCACTGCTCTGCCGCGCTGCCCTGGAATCAATATGACTTTTCAGAAAAAGGAAATTACATTTGTTTGGAGGAAATTAAATTAATTCCAATCTTACCGAAAGAAATCAAATTATATGTTGACATACATTTTGGGGCACATTTACTGTATGTCTGCAAAGAAAAGTACAATTTTTCCATTTTTGTGCCCCACTCGGGTGCTTGTGTCACTCTCAGCTGACAAGTTGTTGTTTTTTAAAAATGACCTTCTTGTCTTTCCTTACCTGTCTTCTGATGCTTTTAAAGCTTTCATTTCTGCTTTAGAACAGACATGTCAAATTTCCCCCAAGAGAACAGAAAAGAAACTCACCTTATTTGTGTTGTTTCTTACATTAATTTTATTATTCTCCTTAAAAACAGCTTGTGTTTCAATTTGTAGAGATAGCTTTATATGATATTCTACTACTTTGCATTGTGTATAAAGACATTTTCTTTTTCTCTTGTTCTTGATTGGTTTCCTCCTTTTTGTGACACGTATCTATGACACTAAAATATGTAAATCAAACTTGGTTCATTTCAAGCTAATTTGTGATAAGTCATTTTTGTTACCGTTATCTTCAAATTCATTGGACAAGTTCGCATTAATCTGATATATCTAAAAATTAATTAGAATCGTTTACAATTTTTGCTTTATTTTCCCCGGGTTGAGCTGATTTTGCACGCTGAATGACAAGTGGTGTTGGATAGTATTAATACCACTTGTTTTGATTGATTCCCATGTCGAATACTCAGGTCTTCAGTATTCCCTGCCAGCAAGTGATGATACCAATAAGTACCCTAATACAGAAAAAAAATATGAAAACAAATGCTTATTGGATATATGCAAATCTGCTAGTATTCTTGAATTTTTATAGAATGTTGTAGCATGTGTTCTTTGAGCAAGTACAATCTTGTGTCCAGCATTTTTGGGGGGTTGCTCCCCAGCTAATTGTTCTAGAGCAGGGGTATCAAAAAGCCGACCCGTGGGCCGGATCAGGCCCGCTAAGGGATTGAATCCGGCCTGCGAGACAACGCTGAAACGGGATGCAGGTTGAAATATGTCCACTTGATGTTGCTAAAGCCAGGTGCCTCTCGCAAAGACGCTGTGGTTGTATTTCTCTCTCTCTCTCTCTCTCTCTTTTTTCTCATTCTTTTTCTCTTTCTTTCTTCCTCTTTGTCTTGTTTTCTCTGTGTCTTTTACCTTATTTTACTCTCTCTTCATTTTTTCCTTTTCTCTCCTTTTTCTCTCTTTCTATTTCTTTTTGGATTTCTTACTTTTCCCCTCTTTCACTATTTCTCTTTTTATCTCTTTTGTTTCTCATGTTCTCTCTTTCTCTCCTCTCTCTCTCTCCCTCCCTTTTTTCTCACTATCTCTCTCTCTCTTTCACTCTCTCTGTTTCTCTTTTTCTCTTTCTTTGTTCATCTTTGTCCCATTTTCGGTTGGTGTCTTTTTACCTTCTTTTAGTCTCATTTACTCTTCATTTTTTCCTTTTCTCTCTTTCTCGCTTATTTTCCCCATCTCTCTTTCTACCTTTCTCTCTTTCTCTCTATTTCTCTTTGGATTTCTTTCTTTCTCTCTCTCTTTCTTTCCCCCTCTCTCACTATTTCTCTTTTTATCTCTTTTGTTTCTCATGTTCTCTCTCTCTTCTCTTTCTCCCTTTCTCTACCTCTATCTTTCTCTTATTTGTTTCTCTCTTTTTTCTTTCTTCTTTCTTTCTGTCTTATCTACAAGTCCGGCCCCCGAGAAAAATATTATTTGATAGTTACAACCAGAATAAATTCCTAAATATGATTACACGGAATAAAATGTATGAATAATGAAGACGTATCTTTTTTATTGTATGTTTAATTGGTACTTCACCACAAATAACACAGCATACAATCACAATTTCTGCTTTCCAATATATACAATATTTCCAATATAAATAAAACTGGATTCTTGCAATAAAACGCTTTCACCTTTCAATTGATTCGTGAAATCAATAGCATATTATCATTTGTTATTTATAATACGTTGTTCCATGTTGTCATAAAAATCCAGCACTGTAGAGAGAATGTCTGTTTTACATAAGCTGTTCTCATACGTGCATTAGCAACAAAATAAGGTCTAGGTTACAAACAAAATAAATAAACAAAACAAAAAAGTTAAAACCAGATTTTTTTCTAGAGGTATAGAAAACAATTGTTTATTCAACGTGCTTTCGTGATCGAAGTCGGAACCATTTACACAGGAAGTAATTTCTATCCGTTCTTTTTTAATAATGCACACGGGACGCGCACCTAATGTTGACAAAAATATCCTCTAGTTGACACGTTCATTTTTGTTTTACGATTCTAAGTTTTAGTTGAAATCTCCAAAAAGCTGAACCACCTGCAATAGTTTACGATGTCTATGTCATTGATCAGAAGAGGAATTGAGCTGCTGAGTAACGACATACAAAGTAAGTTTGTTTAGCACATTGATCTTGCTAACGGGCTAACATGCTGCCTTCCACGCAGTGCTGCACGAACCTGCCAGAAATATGTACTCTTAAATATTGTATTTAGATAAACAGTGTGGATGCGGGTCGTTTCTGTTTGTTTTTATACATATAAACATGTGTTTATGCGTCAAAAGATTTTTACAAAATTATGACTCGTAGTTTCTTCCAGAGAGAAGCATTACCTAAACCAGGGGTTTCCGACCTTTTTTGAGCTGAGAGCTTCCTTTAGTTACTAGTTAGCGCAAATGGCACTCGGTTACATATTGTTGGGAATTAAATATCAAAATGTATCGTTTACCAAATTGTTCAAATTAGTTATCTGACTCCATTAACCAAACACAACCTACATTCACCCAACAGTGCGCGCTCGTTTCTTGATGGAAAAGCTGAACAAGAAAAGCCGACATTTTCACACGGGGGCAGATTTAATTTCATTAATCGAAAATGGCCAAATTAGTCGAATTAGTGTCGTTGGCATCTCTGGCAAGCCTTCTCTGAAGTCTTCCAGCCTTCTCCTCTCGGCCCAAGTCTTTCCGCAATATGGTGTTCCGACTCCTCCCATGGGCGTGCCAATGAAGCCCAACCAACGTGAGCTCCACCACCCCGCCGCGATGTCTGGAAAACTCAAAACAGCGGAGAGCATTTCTCAAACAATGCCTGCCGTCCTCAGTCATCAGGGCCTTTCTGCATCGTCGGATGTGCTGACTATCTTATCAGCCTCACATACTGTTCCCACCATTCCTGTAAACAATATTTTCTACCAGGGTGCCCTGAACTTTCACTGCTCCTTGAACTTAAGCCTACTCGGTGAAAATCTTCAATGCACTCAATAAATGTAACTTGTATTCAATCTTATAAAATCCTTTATAGTCAAATGTATAAAATCCTTCAGTATACATTTCTAAAATAACTGATCATGTTATTACTATGATGTTACTCTGCTGTGGAATGCTCTTCCCCTGGGTTTCGATCTGCAACCTCAGTGGAACATTTTAAATCTAGGCTTAAAACACACTTCTATTCTATAGCATATGATTTACCTATATTTCATGTTGACAATATCTGTGTATTATTTATCATTGCATCATCCGTTGCATCCCCTTGAGACTCCATGTGATAAAGGGCAATACAAATAAACATGACTTGACATGGCTTGACCATTTTATCACCTTGTTAAGAATTTGAAGTAGGGTTGAATAGACTCAGTCAACCACTAAAAGATAATTTTACAAAAAAAATCGCAACGGCTCAGCACCGGTGAGCTAAACTATTTTCAGAACAGGTCTGCAGGCACCTTAGCTGTTCTTAGGGGGACCCCTGATCTCGACTCTAGAACAGGAGTCTCTAACGTGGTGACCGCGGGCACCAGGGTGCCCCTTTTGGACAGTTGAGGTGTCCACGGACCTCTTCTGAAAATGGCTTACCAGCAGTGTTGCGCACGTTACTTTAAAATGGTATTTCCTTATAGTTACTCATGACCTCTTCCAAAAAGTAAATAACTAACGATAGCTAAAGTAACTAGTTGACAGGGAAAGTAACTACTTGAGATACTTCAAAAAGAAGTTGGATGTCAAAGAATTTGAACTTTTCTGAGCAAATACGAAACACCGCGTTCAGTCGTAGAGATGGGAATTCAGACTATTTACATTGTTTTTGTTGCATTGGTCTGTGTCAGGCAGTACGTAATCTGACATTTATTTAAACAGACGATGAGAACTTAACATGTACACCGTGCAACAGGTTTACTGCCACAGAATGTCATGAACTACAATGTCATAGTAACACAAATAACAGCTCACAGTTCCCTTAAGTGCACAAGTTGTTGGGGCACCAATAAGGACACAACTCTGGACAGCCTTCTCCGCTGTTGACGGTCCCTGGCCTGTTCTTGGGTTGTGGCAAAGTTGGCCCCAGTCTATTCTCATATGTTGTCAGGCCAGGTCTTTTTCGGTCTTCCTCTCCTCCTGCCCCCTTGGACTGTGCTTCGGAGAAGGATCTTGGACAGTCCTGATGATCTTGTGATGTGTCTATACCACTAAATTTTCCGCCTGCTTACGGTTCTTCGTAGGGTCCAATGTGCCCTCTGATGGTGTTGTGCACCGTTTCGTTTGTCACATGGGCTGATGCCTATAAGTTTTCTGTAGTATCGCATCTCCACGGCCTGTTTTCCTTTCCAGTTTTGTTGTGAGAGTTCATGTCTCGCAAGCGTGGAGGAAGATGGGTGTAACCAGCGCTAGCATCAGTCTGATCTTTGATTTCACTGCTTTTTTTCTCGTCCCTCCAGATGGGTTTAAGTCTAGCAAATGTGGCTGTGGTTTGAGCTATCCTGGCCATAAGTTCTGGGTCTGACCCCTCTTCTGATATGACAGCTCTAAGATATTCAAATTTGATGCTAGGTTCTAGCTCTTTGTGGTTGATGGTGAGGTTTGTGGTGGTACCTTAGGGATTGTTTGTCATTACTTTTGTTTTTTTCTGTAACACAAATGTGTTCCTTTTAATGATCCTATTTACAGTTAACACTGTAAACTGATCAAATAAAATAGAGCTTCTCAGGTATCAAATGAAAATCAAGATCCTTCAAATTCAACCTATTTCTTAAAATACATTTGTGCTCCCGGTACACGTTGCTGTTTGAGGTGATGCTTTAAGGTAAAAAATGAATAAATAAACAAATAAAATAAAAAACAAAATGGCTCCGTATTTTGGATTTAAATCTTATAGCCGCCGGCCTTAGTTCTCGTTGCTAGCTTTCTTTCTCCACTTGCCACTTCTGTTTGCTTTCCAGCCTATTTACGCACCGGCTATGGCGTCACAGAAATTGATTCTCGGGAGAAACGTCGATTTTTAAAGTTGCCAAAAATAGAATCTTTGTACATGAAGCAAATTTCTCTTGTCCTACCCCTAATTATTAATATCAATATTACTTGGGCTGGGTTTTCCAAGCACTATGTTGTAATTATTGTCTGCATATTCATTCTGATTGTCAGGGATCAGAATGGAGATTTTCATTTTCAGCTGAAATAGCCAGGGTCCAGGAATAAAGCAGGGCGGAGCCAATTTTTCTAACGGCCGCCAGGGTGCGCCAGAGCAATAAAGGAAAGAGTGAGACAGTCGGATTTTGAATTTGTTTGCTACGCAAGAGAAAAAGTGAAAAAGTCGGAATGCCTTTGGGGTTCAAAAACAGCGGAAATCCGCGGATCCGCGGAAAATTCTGATCCCTGGATTGTCTTTAATCTTTTTTGTATTTACAATTGCATGTTTTATCCTGGAGTACACTGTCTAATGCGCTTATAATGTTTCACAACGTTTATATCACTGACAATAAAGACAATTCTAATTCTACTAAGAATACAAAAGAAGGGGAAGTAGTGCAATCATAAACAGCTTCTTCAAACCAGTTATCAAATAGATTTGAGCTTCCTCTTGAGCTGCTAATAAGTATACAAAAAGGAAATCTTCTGCCATCTACTGATATGGAGGAATAGTGAAACTATTTGGTTGATCACTGTAAGAAAGCAAATCTTCTAAACAAGGGAGATTTCTGACAGCACACTAGTCTAAAACTGGTCTAATATGCCGTGTTTCCTCACAGGTGAAACTGTTAAGCAGACCAGGACACCCAATACGGCAGCAGCAAAGGAGCTGGTGAGCACAAACCGGCAGGGCCTCACCCGGCAGGTGAAGCGGCTGCAGGGTCGTCTCGGACCCGGCAAAAGCAAAGCTACGGTCAAGGACAAATGGATCAAGTGCGCCTTGGGTGAGGATAAAACAATCAACTTTAAATTCTGCAATACAGAGCGCACCTGATTAAAAGCCCCGCGCTCAAATTTAGGAATAAAACTCAATTTTTTTCTGTGTACAATGTATCGAACAATATTGTTCTTTCAGGGTCGATACGATACTGATTATTAGTATGATGAGGAGGCAGTTCACTGATATTAGAAGCTGATATTTATATGCTGCAAAAGCTTAAAAAATTGCGTGAGACATTTTTAATAATGCAAAAAGAAACAAAGAATATTAGTTTTAAATTCAAATACAACTTTAATAGCTTTCTGAAACCTTTTACAGTACATATACTGTATTTGAATTTCAGCACCACTAACATGACTAATCCCTCACTTAAACCAAAAACTAACAGTACAGGAAATAAAATTACGCTTGGCAGCAACTCGTATAAAGGTACATAAAAACTTAAATAACTCTCTGATTTTGTTTTTTTACAATGAATGATTGAAAATGTCAATACAAAAGACATGAGTGAAGTTAACGCAAAAGAAAAAGTGAATCAAACTTCAACGGAGCTCACCGATGTAAAAGTATGGGCACTTCTGTTTTACAGCCAGATTGACAAACTGATGTTATGGTAATAACTAATCACTCAGTCCTCCTGTTTTTATGCTCTTAATCGCATACACACAGGCTTGATTGATGAACTAGTGTTATGATAAGAGCTAATGTATCGGTCTCCACCTGAACGTTCATCCATAAAACAAAGTTAATTACACTTTTTGTGCCATCTATTAATCACACACGCGCTTTTCTTCTTTGGATTTTTAAAATCATAATATTATTAGTGGCCTTGATTCTCTGGTATGTCGGGACTCAGGAGTTAGCAGAGCTTCCGCTGTTTACTACGTTCTTTTATTCTTCCTTCTTCAGTGGCTTTGCCCCTGGTCACTTGTCCATTTAGAAGGCGCGGGGAGGGTTGTGTCCCAGACAAAGGGAGGGAAGAGAAGGGCTTGGCTGCATCTGAGCCTAAATAGTCGAATTTTTAGAAGTACCGATGCCGATATCCATCAAGTTGCCAATAATCGTCCTGCCCGATAATTGGTCCACTTTTACGTCAAACCTCCCGTTTTGCTCCTGTTATATACTGTATGAATAATGTTGGCAAAAACATGGACTCATTTCTCCCCTAGAAGGGGGTCATGAATGTTTCCCATGTTTGTATTTAGATTTTGTATTTAGAGCGCATGTGTTGTAGAAAAGAGCAGCTCACGGCTTTCCTCAGTGTCGCCACGAAAAAAAAGAAAAAGAATAAGCCATGCTGTATTTAAAGCCGCAGCGTTTAAAATGAGGCAAAAAGGTGGTGGCTTGTAGTCCATAATTCACATTAATTGTCATGAATTACAGAATATTGAGCTGCTTTGGGAATGTAACCTTCTCATTTTATGAATAACTTGTTATTTATGCAGATGACTTCAGAAAGAAACAGGGCAAAAGTCACATGGATGCCAACATGAAATACTTCACAGGAACCACCTTCAAGGCGAGCACGTGGGACACTTATAAAGTAAGAGGTTCCTCTTGATCTATGTAAATACATGAATCAGGGGTAGGCAGACTACGGACCATGGGAAACATGCTACAACACTACAAAAATGCAACAGAAATACTATACTACAAAAAATACTATGGAAGTACTTTAAAAAATAACTACTGAAATTCTGCAAATATACTACTACAGTAATACTATAGTACAAAAATAATACCACAGAAATATTATGACAGTAACACTACAAAAATGCTACTACAGCTATATTATAACAAATTCTACTCCAGTAATATTAAAAAATAAAGAAATATCACAAAGATACTACTGCATAAATACAACGACATTAATATTACATAAATACTGAAGAAAGACTACAAAATGTTACAACCATGCAACAGAAATACTGCAAAATACTACTATGAAAATACTTGAATACGTCTACATAAATACTAGAACAATACCACGACAGTAATACTATGCTTACAAAAAATATTTCTACAAAAATGTTATGACTGAAATACAAAAAAACATACAACTACAGTAATATTACAGAAATACTAGAGAAATACTTCAAAATACTACTGTGGAAATACTACTAAAATACTATAAAACTACTGCTATGCAAATACTTCAAAAAATAACTTCTACAAAAATACTAAGAAATAGGACTACAGTAATACTATAATACAAAAATACTATGCAAATAAATCCAATAGAAATAATACACATATACAGAAATATCACCACAGTAATATTACGAGAATACTCCTATGGAAATTCTACAAAGATGCAACAGAAACACTATTAAATTGTATACTATAGAAATACTTCAAAAAACTTGACAAAACACTACAAAAGCACCACTACAGTAATACTATAATACACAAATACTGCTACTGAAATATTATGACACAAATACTAAAAATATACCACTAGTAATAAATAATAATATTACAAAACCCTGCTTTGGAAATCCTTGAATACTTCTACAGAAATACAACCAAAATACCACAACAACAATACCATAATACAAAAATACTTCTCCAGAAATTTTGAGGCAGAAACACTTCAAAATTACAACTACAGTAATACTACAAAATACTTCAGATATACTGCAAAAATACTAGTATGGTAATACTACAGAAATACTACAAAAATACTACAGAAAAAAAGTATTCTGGCTGCAGCACTACTACAAAAATACTGCAACTAAATATCAAATAAGGTGGTAAAAACAGGTTCCTAATATATTATTTTGCTTAATTTGTGATCGTTTCAAAACCAAATTTGATGACTCACCAATTTCAAGAGAAATACAACATGTAGATGTCTGCATGTGTATTCGTTCATACATGAAAAAAGCTGGATAGGTCACCAGGAACAGGCCAAATAATTGGTGGCCCCTGGCATTAATGAACAAATACGTGGTCCACGTGTTGCTTAGATCCAGAGCTTCAACAAAGGACGGAAATCCCGCGATCGCCCCAACAAGCCCGTCGCTCACAAGCCAAAAGAGACTAAGTCGGTGTTCACGGAGGAAGAGTTCCAGCAGTTCCAGAAGGAATATTTTGGCAGGACTGTGGAAGAACAGAAACCTCATTCTTCTAAAAAACGCTGACCTTTCACATTATACGCCACATTTGTTCTATAATCACAACCGAGGTGTCAAACTCAGTTTGGCTCTGGGGCGCGATCCAGACTTTGTGTTCTCAGGCGGGTCGGATCAGTTAAAGAACTTCTCGAAATTTTTCGTTTTGTTTTTTAGTACTATGATTTATCATTCAAACCACTTTATTAGTATTATTATCACGGACGTCGAGAAGCAAAAATGAGTTTCGTGTTAGGCAATTAATGCTTTATTTGTTTTTTTAACAGTTGAATGAATGCAGTGTTACACCTGAACCAACTCACCACATTATATATACCGGTACTCAAGCAAGGGCTATGAAAAAATATTTGCCATAACTGTTGTACTTGTTTGAAATGAATTAAAAAAAATGTTTTGGCAGTGTATGGGCAAAAATATTAGACTAAATGATGTCATTTTTTTCTTCTCACTCCCTTTTATCGCTTTTGGATTTATTTTTTTGATCCTTTGCTCTTGCTGTTTTTTACTTTTTTACAAAAGTACATTTTAACAAATAGGAATAATGTCCAAATCAAGGAAAGCAGTCGACGTGGACTCTATAAAATCAGCTATTAAAGAGGGATTTGAAAAGAGCGAAGAATATTTTTATATGAGTGGATTACAAAATGGAGAAAAATGCTGAAGGAATTGATGTAAACGAAAAAGGAGCTAGAGGACGTGCAGGAAAAAAAATGTCAGAAATAAAGACTTCATGGGACTTAAGAGCAACGCGGTAAAAATGGGAAACAAACTTGAGAAAATGAAAGAGGTAATCGAGCCATACCTATAGAACATAAAATAATACAAAGAAATTGAAGAGTAGATAACAATTCTATAACATAATGCGGAAGATTTTGATATATGTGTTCGTATCAATGATTTAATCATTGCAAGAAATACAACCCCAAACCAAAACCTGGAGACAGTGGCTGAACAGGTGATTTCTTGATTCAGAAATTTCAACATAAAAATGATGCCGTTGTTGACATCTGCTATCAGCTTCCATTACATATAAATAGACCATCATCTATTTTGCTCCGGGTTTCCAACCCGTTGGATAATTGTGCAATTTTGAAGCAAGGTCCTAAATCTTTTGAACTTCATTCAAAATATTTTAAACGTCTGAGATCGATGTCTGGATAGGAACAAAGTGTGGTGGAGCTGCAGCATTTGTCCACCGGGTGGTGGTGTACTTCATCGTTTACGTCCCCAGCACTAACTGTTATGTGATGTGCCTAATAACAGAAGTACTACATTACCCATGATGCCACAACGTTACAGCGCATGCGCGGCGTGTCACCTCTGTTCGAAGCTTAACGACGGGGTTTTCTCTGCGAGTGACACGAGACTACACACCTAACCGGGGCCGTTACCCGGTGGAGTCTTTGAGGGGAGGGCGTGTACCTATATTAACAACAGTGCATACACATCACAGACACTTAAGGTTCAACAAATTAGCAGATTCAATGAAGCATTTTTTGCAAAAAGGTCAGCAAATATTTTATTCATACTGAAATCCAGAACGGGAGGCAAGCATGGTTTGGAAGGAGATAGTCACTGCTGTTGCACTGAAACTTAAACGACATGGAATGCATCTTACATGTAACTTCCAGTAAGTTTCTGCCTTGGGAAACTCAATGCGGCCCCAACAGTCAGTCACACCCCAATTTGGGCGGCCCCTCAGTGAGTTGAGATTGAGACCCCTGGTCTAGGCACTCTCGTTTAGATAATATGCTAATATCTGATTGTTTGGACAAGGTTAAATTGCCAACGCCTTTAAATAATCATATAGCAGAGGTGGGTAGAGTAGTCCATCCAATAAACAGAAAAAAATTGATTTGATTTAAAAATATACTAAAATAAACAACGTAAATTCAAGGTATTTAATAAAGATCGAAATAGAAAAAATAGTATAAATCAAACAAATACATTAAGCGCATGTAGCACCAAGTAGCACATTTAAAGCCCCAATACTTATCTTAACAGGCTCTGCAAACAGAAGAACAAGCAAGCCCATGAACTCGAACAGAGCAGACATTGCATATTGTGGCTGGTGTTTGGCACCCTTTTTAAGGGGAACATGCTTTAGATGTGAGGCCAGGGGCTCTTCTCCTTTACTGTGTTTTCATGGTCAGCGACATTTTCATACTAAGCGACATTTTCGTTCCGTTTCACCCGTAAACAACTTCTCTTCCTCTCTAGACCAAATTTCCCAAAACTTACTCAAGTAAATGTAACTGTTACTACCCACCTCCGTCATAAAGCCATTTATATCTTGGTTAACTTATCCACCGGGCCAAAACACAACCCACATTAAAGTCCCTGCTTATTGTTACCTAATAAAAACTTTCAAAATAAAATAAGGGCGCAGAATTCATTTGACTGGAAAAGAGCAAAAAACCGATTGCCGCTTTAAGACTGATTAAAATATAAGAGAGCAGCATTTCTAATAAGAGGCAGCTGAGTCTGCCAAAGCTAGAAGAAATGAGTTAAAGATCATATCTAGCATCACCAACTTGTCCAGTAAAGATTTTAACTGCTTAACTAAAGAAGAAAAAGTAAATGTTCTGCATTTATATAGCGCTTTTCAAGTCGATGAAGACCTCCCAAGGCACTTTACAATGTGCTTTACACTTTTCCCTACTAACTAACCGATAGCAGCGTCAGCCATGCAAGGCTGCTATCGGGGGGGATTAGGGATTCAGTGTCTTGCCCAAGGACACTTCAACATATAACACGGAGGAGCCGGGAATCGAGCCTGTGACCTCTTGATCCCAAGACGAGCGCTCTACCTCCTGAGCTAATGCCACCCCCCCCCTTTTTTTTTGGTCTTACCTCATCTGCAAAATAAATTATGTCAGTCTCACGTGACACAGTTTAATTGTTGGCATTAAGGTTCATTTATTGAGCAAGTCTCACTAAATCACGTGAGATCCCTTTAACATTTAAATACAAAATAACATTGCCATCAATTAGTATTTATCAAGAATCAATCAAATCACCATAACTGTACCTTTCAAAACAACCAATGTTATTTGGTATCAAAATATATAAATTAGCATCAAAGTACACTCTTAACCCAGTCCAGCATAACATATTTTAAATCACCCAAATCCCTATTTGGTGCTTATGCAAATAGCTAATTCACTGACTATTTCCCTTTTTGTAAAGTTTACAGACATCACAAACAACCTTTACACACATATTTTCGCATATCACCATCCCCACAGCAAGTGTGTTCCCAGTATATACATCTCACCTGCAAAATAGATGATAGATGACACAATTTAATTGTTGGCATTAATGTTCATTTATTGAGCAAGTCTCGCTAAATCACGTGAGACTTGGCCCAAGCACCCTTCTCTGACCTGTGAGACTTTGCTATCTAGCGGTGATATACTGGTACTTCTCTTACCCTCTCTGCTATACAAAACTCAATACCCTGAAAATAATAATAAACTTCCCTCAACTGTCAAATACGGATTACACAACATGAGTACCAAAATATAACATTTTAACTAGTCAGCAACCCTTGTTGCGCCACATTTTCATCATTGAAAGTCAAAGTATCTGTTAACTTTTGTCATTTTAATAGCGCTCTTACTCGTGATGTTGCGGTAAGACGTTTTCCATTGTGTGACGTCATTACGCACGCAACGAAAACACGATACCGAGATAGAAGCTACCGCGGCGAACTCATTTGGCTTGATCGATTTGCCGTTTCGTGATAGTCGGTGTGTACCGGATGGTACCTATCATTGACAAATTTGCGTTTTTCCATACAGATTTTATTGTACATCCTACACGTTTTAAAATGCATAATAAACGTACTTTGTGCGGCAAAAACGTACAGGTTGACAAGTATGTCAACAGGACCATCACATAGGATCGACGGAACATTGCAAGTTGTTGCTCACATTTTCTACAAAGAGGTTTTACGAATTGTAGTAAAATCATCCGATAGCAGGCCCAAGAGAAATTAGGGAGAAATTCAGGTGTATTGTGATAAGTTAACAGAAAACACTTTACCATTTTAATTCAAATGAAGTTTATATAAAGAATCTGATAGAGATACTGTACAACACATTTTCCTGCGTTTACTATTATTCATTTGAAATCAAAATGGCATTTGCCTTCCCAACAAATTGTGAGGCTTTACACTAAATTCTTATAACTTATGAAGTAGCTTCACAACACACATTTTAACTAGGCTACTTAAAACATCAGAGTTATCCTAAGCAAAGCACTGGTCTATGCGGCCACCCTCACCACCCTTTTTTGTTAGTATCAAACACATGCATCATTTATTTGGGTGTTTACTATTTTCCTTCTGGACTGATCAATCGTTATCCACATCAATAAACTGAAAAAATATCATTTAAAGCAAAAATTAAAATATGTTGAGAGTATTGCTTCCTTCGTGATAAGTGCTAGACACAATACGAGGCTGTGTGAGATTTATTCGTGTGGGAATCCGTGAGCACTACCTGCTGGCCGAATTAGATTCTGAATTAAAAAAATATCATATAAAGCATGAAGGCCTTCAAAGGTTCTTGAGACGTCGAGCTTCTTAGCCGAGTTTTCACACATTTTAAAGCAGAGAAGCTCCGCTCACATGCAACATGAGTACAGGAAAGGCTCAACGGGAACTTGTATGCCAGCCCAATGACATGGTTATTATCTGTGAGGAGGCTATGTTGTAAGATGACCTGCTTTATTTCTTATTGTTCCTTTCTTTCCCCCCAAACTTTTTACTTCTTTTTCTCTAGCATTTTTCATCTTTTCTTATTTTTTCCTGCTCTTTTCTTCATTTTTATTGTATTATTTTGATTTTTTTTTCTAGCTTTTTAGTTCTTTTTTTCTTCCTTTATTGTTGTTTTTTTCTTTTGTCTCCGTTTGCATTTATTTTAGTTTTTCTCCAGTTGTTTCTTTTTCATTGTTATTTTTTCTCCTTTTTAGCTTTATTTTTAATCCAAAAGTAATCAAGTTACATTACTGCAACATTATAGTATTCGGAATTACATTACTGATCATTTAACAGGTAACTGTATCTGATTATATTTTTAAAGTAACCCTCCCAACCCTGTGTATCAGTACAAACTTGCCTACTCAAAGTCAACTCTTGAGTCCAATGTATGGTGAGAAATAAAACCAAATATATAACACGCTACAGTGGGTATTAGCACGTCACATTGGGTATTTGTATATTGTATTCTTTTTGCTTTATTATTGTATTGTTCTCAGCGAAGGAATGCTGCTGGAAATGTGAATTTCCCTGCGGTGATGATTAAAGTAAGTATCTATCTATTTCTATCTATCTATCAAATATTAGTACAGGACTGCAAAGACAGCGATAAAGGGGATCAAAGTGTTGATCTGTCTGGATTTCGTCTGGGAAAGAGTATCCGATAATTGTCTTAAGTACATAAGTAGGACTTCAAGTAGGACACGAGACTTATTAGTTTAGGGGCCGTGAAGCTTCAACCTAGCATGTGCGCGTCAGCTGCTCGCCACATGAGTTAGAGTGTGACAGACTTGCACGGACAGTGTTTAGTTTCGGTCATGCGAGGGAAAATGTTGGAATTCAATTTACACATGGAATGTCGAAATTTAGTTACACGATTTGGAAATTGTTTAAACGTGAGTGGAAGTCAGAGGGCCTTCTAGGGCTGACGACTGATGTCGACCTCATACTTGCTGTCCTTTCCTGCTCCTTGCTTGGTGAGGAAATGAAGGAGGACATATTGAGACGAGTCAACAGACCAGGACCTTCACATACCTGTCAACCTGTACGTTTTTGCCCTACAAAGTACGTTTATTATGCATTTCAAGACGTGTACGACGTACAAGAAAATCTGTACGGAAAACCGCAAATTTGTCAATTATGGGTACCATCCGGTATACACCGACTATCACGAAACAGCAAATCAATCAAGTCAAACGAGTTCGCCACAGTAGCCTCTATCTCGGTATCGTTTTTTTTTTCTGTTGCAAAGGAAGCCAGCGGTTTGATGCTATGTGCGCATGCATCTGCCGCCTCGGATTTCATGTGGTAGTTATGTAGTGAAAGGAAGTCCGTCTCTTTTTAGAGAACCGGCTTTTATTGGCTCGCTTTTTCGGATCACTTGCTTTGATGCATTACAGTGGAACCTCGGTTTTCGACCATAATCCGTTCCAGAACCCTGTTCGAACACCGATTTGTTCAATCACCAAAATCATTTTTCCCATTTAAAATAATGCAAATCGTTTTAATCCGTTCCAACACCCTGAATGTTTACCTTGAATGTTTAACGTAAACATAAAGCTAACCCAGGCTAATCGTACGTCCGCGTTATCGTAAACTTCCATACGAAAGATTACGCTAACATGAACATGTAAAAATAAAAAAATCAGGTCGTTTACAAGTCATTTAGCACCCGGGTCTTCACAATAAGTGGTGAGCGGTTCATTGGAAAGGGGGCTCCGTTCCAACACCCTGAAAGTTGGGCTCCGTTCCGACACCCTGAATGTTTACCTTGAATGTTCAACGTAAACATAATGCTAACCAGTGTTCCCTCTAAGCTGCGCGCGTGCGCAATTGCGCACTGCTCGCACATTCTCAGCGCACAAGAAAATCTAGCTAGCGCACAAGGTTCCTAAACTCGGCTCTTCAGGTTGTTTTTGCTTCTTTAATCCCAACATGACCAAATATTATGTAAAATTATGCACAAAATGACTTAAAGGAAGGGGGGAATAGAACAAAAAAGAAAAAAATACCAAAATGAAAAAGTAGTGAAAAGCTGAGAAAAAAGGAAAAGGAAAAAAGAAGGAAAAAATTAGAAAAAAGCCAGAAAAAATGAAAAGAAAGAAATGTAGGAAAAAAGTAAATAGAGAACAAAAAGAATAAAGTAACACCTCGGAAAAAGGAAACACAATGAGATTTTTTTTTAAGGAATTTTAAAAAAGTAGAAAAAACACGTAGAAAAAAAGAAGAAAAAGTTTGTGTTCTATTCAAATAATTTCCAATTATATCAAGTGAATCTTGTTGCCAACATTGTACTTCCACTAAAAAATGTGATTAAGTACAGTTCTGTATCTTACAACCGACTAAATAAGCCCCAGAAAATGTTAATATTATTCGACAAAATATATCAGGAAATAAAAAGAAATGGGTATCTTGAGAAAGAATTGTAAGAACAAACAACCTTTGCAATCGTACATGAGTCAATTCATTCAAAAGAGAAAAATAATTTTGCATTGCCGGAAACTCAGCAAAATGTAACTTGATGTCAAGTTTTGGACATATTTGATAATTAATTATCTTGCCACACTTGGGATTATGGTTGCTCACTGTTGTTTCAAGCGTTGCTCACCGACTTTGTGTGAACGCTCAGACCCGTGGAAAATTAGAGGGAACATTGATGCTAACCCAGCCTAATCGTACGTTCGTGTTATCGTAATCTTCCGTACGAAAGATGAACGTGTAAAAATTAAAAAAAGGATAAAGAAAATAATTATGAATAGGATTTCTTACCTTTGTGGTGGTCAGCAGAAGGCGCAGGTGGACGGTGGGGTATTCCCTAGCAAGATCAGACACTCCACCTCCTTCATATTTTGCTATTATTTCTTTCTTAAATGCAGTTGTTGTACGCACTACTTTTCTTTTTTCACCTGTAGCAACTTTGCTGCTTGCACTGACTTTTTTCGGAGGCGTAATTAGGAGCTAAAACACTTCGTACACCGATATTAAAAGCGAAAGCAAAACGAAACAGTTGGTCAGGAAAAGAGCGATCTACACCCGTACGCCGCTCAGATCGCACCCTAGCGTACGCATTACCGGCGTTCGAACTCCGATTTTTTGACCGCACAGCGAAGCAAGAATTTCTCAAAATTTTGGGTCGGACTCCGATTTGTTCGAACTGAGGCGTTCGAAAACCGAGGTTCCACTGTATATTATGAATCATTATTGTTGTATAAAGAAGTAAAGAAAAAAAGGAAGTATAAAAGGAGAAAATGAAAAAAGACAGGTTTAATCAGTATATTACCAACAATAATTCAATGCAGAAAATGAATTTGAATAAGAAAGTGTATTAATCTACTTAATTATATTTGCGTCTATTTTTTCCTTCTACAGTGAACATTCAAGCTACTTAGTTTTTGAACTTTTTTTACAATAATTCATTCATGTCGAGCAACTCAGTATCCAACAAAAAAATGTTAATTAACAATATATATGATATAACGAAACCCACTTACAACGTAACATGTTAAACTACATGAATAAACACGTTTGAAAAAAAAAAATATGGTGTAAGATTATTTTGTAAAGGAAAATACAACATGGAGCCCTGGAGCTTGACAGGTATGCCTTCACCTGAAGCATGTCATCATCTGCATCGACCAGACGGCCGAGATGGGAAGCTGCACCGTTGCTGTTGTAGACTTTTTGGGCAATTTTACACATTGACTTTGTTTTTCATTGAAGTTGACTATGTTTTGTGTATTGTTTTACCCAATGCAACATTCAGAACTGCATAGGCAGCCTGGAAGGAGTGTTACCACTTGTGTGGCCCCTTCTCAAGGTTCCTTATTTTCCTGACTTTTGAGGTTTTGAGTTTTTCCTTGCCCGGATGTTGGTTACAGATCCGGGGATAATTCACTTAAGGGGAATTGCCTGTGCAGTCCTCTGAGGCATTTTGTGATTAAGGGCTATACAAATAAATGTGATATGACTGTGAATACGTGTGGTCGTGTGCTATTTTGTTCTACAAATTATTTCAAGGCTTAGTCAGGCAAATAAATCATTTAGTATTAGATAGGACAGTTATTAGCAAGTAATTTAGTGTAAATTGTGAAGGTTTTAAGTTCACCCCACACACAGGCTCATCTTACAAGGAGGCTGTGTATTATTTGACCACTAGATGTTGCTCTATTGTGTACATTAAGCAAAAATAAGTGCTAAAAGGCACAATGGATTATACAAACTAGACTCATTTTGAAGGTGTCAGTAGCATAAAAATAGATAATTATGTTGGCTCCCTTTAAGTAAACCTTGTTATAATACAATTTTTGAATAAATGACATTTCAATAACTTTGCCAATTTATAGGTTTTCCCCATATTTTATATGTTGTTTAATCATGTCTAATTCAATAATATTCAATAATGTTGTTCAATAATATTTGTACAGGGAATAAATGATTATTTGTTAGACTGATTTCCTCACATTTGGGTCTAATCCGAATCCTCTGTCGCTGGTAGCAATGACGTCGTTGTGGATTGCTAATATTGTTGCGGTACATTAACCAATGTTAATCTCGATCAGCATTTACTTTATAGACGAGATAAGCAGGTCGGCACCTTCCATGGCTGCATGGCCGCTATTGGTGTGTGAATGGGTAAGTCAAGTCATTTTTATTTGTATAGCCCTAAATCACAAAGGGTCTAGGGCTTCACAGATTATTACACTATTACACAGACTATTTTTCAGAATATTATACATTCCCCTGCTCTGGAGCCGACGAGAAGTGTGAAGCACATATTAAAGCGCTTCGGGAGGTTTTCATCGACTTGAAAAGCGCTATATAAATGCAGACCATTTACCATGATGCCTGCAAAACCCTGCACGACTACCTATAATAAAGAACAAAATTCACTGCAAGCGGGGAAAGAACTAAAAAAAAAAAAGATGAATTGCTCATTTGGTAAGTAAAATGAACTTGTTTATACACATTATCTGATTTGAATTTTCAGTCTTGCTGTGAGTGAATAGGTGCATTTATGTGATTGTAGGTGTATCGTCACTTAAGGGGAATTGCATTCTTAATAAGGGAATACATTGGCCATGGTTGACAGGATTGATCGAATGCAAAAATGCATGAACATTAGTATTTTTTAACCGCCGATGTGGCGCTTCGTGATGCACAATTTCAATCAAGCTATTCAGTCAAATCAAGTGAAAACCTGAGCGCTTTCATTTAGAGATCCATTAACCCAAACTATTTTGAAATTCGAGTGGTTAAAGACAATTGGTAAAAGAATCTAAAATGTGTGCAAAATGTACAAAATCGAGTGTTGACCAATATAATTGCAGTGTTTAAAATTTCCAAGTTAATGTTCCTTGAATCTATAGTGAAAAAAGAAAACTTTTGACATATCTGTAAGGGTCAGAGATATTTCTATACCATAAAATCAAAACACAAACACCACTTGTGCTTTGAAAGAAATAGAAGTTTATTAGAAAAACAGTTGAGACAGAAAGAGGTCGCTTGAACATTTTTACAAGCCAAGAGCGCGGCAACTACTTGGGACCCCCATAAATTCTTTTAAATAAAACCTCAAAGAGACAAGTTGTATTAGAAAGCTACAAAGAATATGTACACACAAAGAAGCACACAGGCCTACAGGAAAATACAGAACATAAAATAGAGGCCCTTTTCTGGATCCGAGGAAGGTTACGGTGACTAGACGGGATTGGTGGGTTCTACTCGGGGACTATTAATTGAGATTGCTTTTAACAACAAAATGGGACTTCAATGTTCAGTCCAGGTAAAGAAACCGATTTGAATCGGGGATCATTGGGTTGATGAGGGCACTGAACCTCGATTCACACAACAGCCAAGAGGTTTCCAATTATTGGAGAGATTGACAGCCTCAAACGCATTTTAACTTTGCATGTGGAGCCATTTTACATTTTTGTAACCGGATTGCAGATTGACAGCCGACTGGGAGACATAAGCACGTACAGATGCTTCTTCGCCTGACCATCTCCCTATTTGGCCTTGCCGCTCGCCTTGCCACGGTGGTGCTTGCGGACCTCCTCCATCAGATCTTTGAGATATTGGATCTCTCGGCTTATGGCGTCGGCTCGCTCGGCCAGCTCCCGGTTCCTGGTCTCCAGGGCCTCGCACTCCACGCTGAGCTGCTCCTGCTCCACGCGCTTCTTCTGGCGGTAGCGTGTGGCTGCAGTCTTGTTTTGCTCCATCTTCTTCAGCTTCTTTTCCACGACCTTAGGAGCACCGGACACGGACTTCACCTTAGGTTTCGGGGAAGGAGAGGAAGATTCAGAGAGGGGTTGGGGTCTGATGTACGGTTTGGATTGCGGGGAGCCGGCGGAAGACTCTATCCCAGAGTCGCTGTCACAGTCGCTGGGCAATGGCGATAAGAGCAGAGTTTCCTTAGCAGGGAACTCCGCATTCTGGAGGATGGAGGCAAGGGGCGTCTTGGTGTCGGTATCAAAGAACCCTGGAGACGGAGCCGGGGAGCAGGGCTCGGACTTCAGGATGGCCGGTGGCTCGGGCTGCCGGTCGTCTTCAGGTGGGGTTACGGGGAAGGTCCCCAGGTCAAGATCCATGTGGGAGTCGAGGGTGGCCAGGAGCTCCTCGGGGGAACCGGGGGCCTCGTCCGACGAACAGGAGCCGATGAGTGACTCCAGGTCGAAGTCACTCAGGTCGATCTTCTCCGACATCCAGTCCATGCCTGCGAAGGCCTCCTCTGCAAACATATCAGTTTTGGGTAAACACTATTGTGGTTGATCAATTGATTCTTTTTAATATTAGATACCTGCAGGAGATTTCATAACATGCCAGTTTCTTATATTGACCATTATGGTACGATTGCACAGTTGTTTTATTCGTTACATATTTGTAACTATTTGGCCCACTGCCCAACCCTAATAGTTGGTTCTTTTGGCTTTTTTAAGGTGAGGTGGACAGAATGCTCAATTATGCATTGGGGGATGGTGCAATACAAAAGACTCAGTGTCCCACCTATAAAAATAGAGCGAGTCACTTGTTAGCCCAAAAGACATCACGGGGAGCAAATTTGCCTCCTTTAAAAAGATTCTACTGCTGCTCAAGTCAAAATGTATTTACATAACACTCAGTACTCATTCCTATGTACCAAATAATTTAATATTAACCATTCTCTAAAAAGCAGCAGTTATTTCTCATTGGTTTTGGGCTTGTGACTTGTTGACGCATGTGACATTTTAGTTGTGCTATTGCCATGTAAGAAATGACGTCAAACGGCATCGAGGCAGTAATTGATTCACATCACTTCTTAATAACCGCAACTTCTCACACCGCCTCAAATTTAGAGCCACCACGAACCTGTTTAACTAGCTAACTGGTTAAGCAACGCCCTTGGTTTATGACGTATTTTTTAACCAGTCAATGAGATGGATGGCATTAAAAATTTCACGTCAACTTAAAAGAAAATCTATCACTGATAGAAAAATTGTCAGTTAATGTAGCCTCTGCACACAGAAATATAAACAAAATAAATGTTATGTCTTGTGTTAGGTATCAGGTTTGCTTTGGGCTCAGTCCTGCAAATCAATTTAATTGGTAAGGCCAGGGCTGGACTTTTTAGGCCCAATATGACCTCTGCTCTGATAAGATGACATATTAGTGAGCCACCACATGTTGCTGACAGACAAGTACTCCACATACAAACCTCAACCCAGTACTTGCTTATGTACTAAGACCTTTTAACAAACTCTAATAATTTCTTTTTAAATTGCACGTAAAAATGTTTTCTTAATTTGGGTAGACTAGAGTGATATTTATATCGGGTCAAATAAAATTACTCATTATGTAAAACTAGCTTAATTGCGTTTCAATTTAATCAAAAATTGTAATAGAATGTGCTTCAGGAAAAACGAAGTACTACAAGCCGAATAACTATTACTGTTCACCCTGCAGCCTTTTCGTCAAATGTCAATCTCACCTTGGGCGTTGTCCTCTCCCACGTGGGCGTGGAGCAAGTCGTCAGCAGCCAGCCACGGCAGCGAGGTCATGTCAGAACCGGCCTTGCCTTCCAAAAAGGAGGGTGAGGGGTGGCCAGGAGGAGGGGACGGGACAGAAAGCAAGGTGTGGTAGGGAGACAGAGAGAGGGGGGACGAACCCGGGACCTCCCCCCCGAGCGAGGAGGTGGGTGAGAGCGCTTCCTCTTCATCTTGGTCCAGAAGGGGCCCCATTGGGTCAGCCATCAGAAACAAGGGCCCTGTGGAAGAGGTTGGAGGTCATTTACCAACACGAATCGAATTGGCAATACAGGATGTGGCAAATCTTCCCTGAATATTTACTGTATATTATGAAGGCACGGTAAAATTAAAGGTGCAGTTGTCATTTGAGGTGTTCCCAATGTTGAAAGTAAAATATTTTCTCTCTCAAGTACGTGTTAAAAATGCCGGACTGAGTTCAAAGAGCCTTTATGGTTTATTTCCCACAGTCCCTACCTGCTCGGATCTTGAGTTTAAAAGCTGTTTGGAGCGGAACACATCAGTTAAAAGGAATGTGGGCTCAGGGGGATGCCAGAGAGTGACATCATTCTCCCAGCAAGTTTTTTGCTGCTTTAAATTTCTGTTTTCTATGCAGCATGAAAATGGTGAGAGTAAGAAAAGACCTGCTTCAAGTAAAGACCGTACACCAACCCAAACCCCCAAAAAAGGTTTGAGATATACACTTACACGCACTTCATTAATGAGCTGACTGAGATTGCAATGGTTTTATTCAGGCTCGTTCTGGAGAAGCTTGTTTTATGTAAAATGGATGCGTGCTTTTCTACCTAAGGAAATTAAATGAAATGGATGCTTATGATAAATCATCTATTTTACCTTATCAAGTCAATATAAGCATTTTTAAACCAAATTTAACATGTTTAACCGCTATGAGGCGCTAAATAACACACTATGCCCCTTTAAGAGGAACTATTTTTAATGAATTATATTTACTGTACATATCTTTAACATAGAAAATGTCAAGTTATTGTAAACTCTAGTGCATTTAGTATAATAGCGTTAAAGCAATTTTTTTGTCCCAAATCTATAAAATCTGCACTTGACTAAATGTTTGACTACATTCTGGAAGAAACATAAAACAACAATTCTGCATCTGCAGATATGATGCTCGTGTCAGTCTTTTCTGCACACCTGAGCTCAGGGCCTCCACGGCCTCCAATGCGAGCATCATGGCTGTAGCGTATGGTCGGCGTTAAATCTGGGACAACAAAGTGTGGGGACGTTCGGAAGTCGAGACGTTCGGTACTGCTGACGAGTAGAGCAAAGCTCAGGGGAATTGCCAAGAGAGACCTGTGGAGTGAACGGGGGAAAAAAAAGGCAATTCAAGCATTGTGCTTTAAAGAAAAAACCAAAATCAGTATACAGTCATACTTCTATCCACGAGCACCTCCAGGCAAAATTTCCATATACGAGACTTATAGGGAACAAAAATCTTATGTTACATACAAAGGAAAATCCAAGTTACTAGCCTTCCCAGAGGCTACCACTAGAGATCGCTAACCATCAGCATCAGGAAGTCTTAGGTAGCGCGTACGCTTCCCACCCTCAGACCTGATCTGTTGTACCTGTATTCTGCAGCAAGGTCGTTTTTAAATCAAGTATCGAATTGATTCGGCTAAGTGGGAAGGAGGTCGCTTCTCTCGCTAAAAAGAAAAATCTAGAAAAGTGGCATGTTGGTTGTATTGACTTTTTTTAATGCCAAAAAAATAAAAAATTAATAATAATAATAATAATTAAAAAAATAAAATAAAAATAAGGAGCAATTTAAGTTTAAGAAATTTTATAAGTTTTTCTAATCATAATTATATTTCCTGCACTGTTAGTTTTTGGTATAAATAAAAAAATTGTCATGTTAATAGTGTCAAAATTCTAATGTATTGTGAAAGAATTCAGGGTGCTGTTTAAATCGTAATTAAATTTATAAAATATTGTCTGTTTTTTTTTCCCTTATAAAAAATACATCAAAATGCTTTAAGCTTTTACAGCAAATCAATACTGGCACCAAATATCGGCTATCAGCCTCTTCTTAATACTAATAATTGGTGGATTCTTGGTTGCGCATCCAGATAAAAGGGTAAAGGTGAAAAATAAAAAATAAAATGGTCGATAAAAATATGATTGAAAATGTATTTGTATTTTTTTTGTGTAAGACCATTTAAAGTTGCAGCAATTTTAATTTTAGGTGTACAATAAGTGCTTACGAATCTTCACCAGTCTGTCGTGGTGAGTCACGCCTCCCATACAACACGGTTTCTGCAGTGCAGTTGTAAGTAAGCACATTCGCCTAACACGCAAGGTCCGCGGTCACGAAAAATATGTCAGCCTGGAGAAGGATGGGCGCCACCAGGCTGTACTTGCCCAAGACACATCACAGGAAATGGGGCTCCTGAAGCTTTAGTGGTTAGGAAATCCAACCAACTGACCAATACAATCTTGGTTAGATCACCGTTTCTGTATTTTTAACTGTTATTTGAATGTGTTTTAGTGACCCGAAGGTGTGTTTTATAGCAATCTAGGATTAATTAGAATTCTTCTGAGCGTTTGGGAAGAGATTAGTTTTTAATTATTTCTTATTTTAATTATGTTTGCTATGTTGTGTACTGTTACCCAATGCTCAATCTATGGCACCCTGGTCATCCTAGAAGGGGGATTACCACTTGTGAGACCCCCTTCTCAAAATTTCTTATTTTCCTCGTGCTGAGGTTGAGTTTTTCCTTGCCCGCATGTTGGTTTAAGATCAGGGGATGGTGTAATGGTAATCCTCTGCAGTCTTTTGAGACATCTTGTGATCAAAGGCTATACAAATAAATGTGACTTGACTTCAAAATTCACTCATTACACGAACAATTAAGAGATATGATCAGAATTCGTTCCAGGAACATGATCATATGTAAGGGCACCAATGTAAAATTCCATATTTTAAGCGAGTATCCTATCCATCCAATATCTGCACCGCTTATCCTCAGTTGGGTCGCGGGGGTGCTGGAGCCCATCCCAGCTATCTTCGGGCAGTGGGTAGGGAACACCCTGAACTGGTTGCTAGCAAGTCGCAGGGCACACAGGGACAGACAATTAGCTCGCTCATTCACACCTCGGGACAATTTGGACCGGCCAACTAAGCTGACATGCACGTTTTTGGAATGTGGGAGGAAACCCACTCAAGCACAGGGAGAACATGCAAACTCCACACAGGAGATTCGATTTCATAACCCCAGAACTGTGCCGCACACGCGCTAACCACTCCACCGCCGTGCTCGTAATCAGGATCTTTTTTTTTGACATAAGCAATTTAGTATAAATCTGCTAAATCAATGTCATATTCTGGATTTGGTTTCTTTATTTTGACTGAGTGAACAGTAATGATGTGCCAAGATACCCCCCCTCACTTTGTATTTGACTAAACTATTATAGATGGTTTGAACAATTTTATTGACACTATTAACAGCAAATAAACAATGTGAGGTTTGAACATTTTTTCTCGATAATTTTAGCAATACCTTTACAAAATCTGAAACAAAAATGTTTAAAAGTTCTAATCATTTATCTTAAAAGGGGAGCCATGAGCATCACGTCAAAAGAGTCTGTTATGTCACGTGGGGGAGGAGAAGCTAATTTTAGCAAATCCTTAGCAATTACAATGGTAAAGCCCAAACGGCCCGCCCCTAAACCCCGGAGTACATTTCCTAATTTGGTCATGCCGAAACCCGGTGACTCCGCCCCCGGGAAATACGCTGCCCGCCATTTTCCTGTCAAGTAGTCCGCTGAAAAACGACGAGTGCTTTAAAAAAATGAGCCTGCGCGCCATTTTGATCTCGCCACGTTGTCAAAATGTCTCATGTACATTAACATGACGCGGCTTCGAAATTATAGTTGCATTCGACGAATAACGACCAATGTTGTTGTCCAACATTATTGAGGCTGTTCTAAGACATTTAACTAGGTTACCAAGTAAATTAGGGTAACAACAGTTGCTCGACCGGGGCGCGACTCCTTTCGACCACCGAACTTATAAAAACAAACTTCAAGTTTAACAATAACCATATCGGCTATTAAATAATCGTAGATTAATGAATTTGGTGTACGACTCATTCCCCAGCGTCCCTAAACGTTACGCCAAACTAACATAAAATGTTGAGTAATGAATACTTACGCCATGTTGCCAGAAATTGCCAGTGCCCTTCGCCGATGCCCTGCCAGTTTGATGCCGCTGCCCAAATTGCCACCGCCCGCCTTTAAACTGCCATGATGATCATTTGATAGCTGCCAAGAGTAAACGCAAAAGACGTAAGAATGAGAACGAAGACAACCGAATGTTAGCAAGGAGCGCTGCTTCTGTGGATTATATGACACCGAAGCACTACCTAGCGTGTCCCTCCGCCCAAGGGTTGTTGGATATACTCCACATTGCAGCGCATGTACACGAGTCGGTTTGTCCTCCCCCTGAAACCGGCCTCCTCCCTCAGTCAACGGACTGTTTTAGTTCATTAAACAAGCGTACCTTGATTTTGCGCCTTTTGATTGGTTGACATATGTGTTCTTGTCGGTGAGGTTAAACCTCAAGCGTATACAATAAAATATAGGTCAAATAGAAATGTCAACATTTGTTTGACTGGGCTTCAAAACCTATAAAATGTTTTTTTTGTTGCGACTAAATGTTATTGCACCATTTATTGCATTACCGTTATGATGCGCTACAACCCCTCGCAAAAAGTATGGAATTGCCAGTCCTGGACAAGTAATCACTCCGCTACATTTTGTAGAACAAACACAGATAAACAGCATGGAAAATTAAAAAGGGTTTTTAAAAGTGTAATTTCCTGACTTTCAGAAACACTAAACGAAGTGATGAAAAAACGTTTTATGGTCAGCAAATGCTAGTTTTATGGACCAAGCACAGGGAAGAAAATTGGAATCACTCCATTCTGAGGAAAAAAAATATGCCATCATGAAAAACAGACACATAAGTAACAATCAAAACATATTACTAGTATTTAGGAGCTCCATCTTTGGCTTTTATGACAGCTTGCAGTCTCTGAGGCATGGACTCGATGAGTGACAAACGGTATTCTTCATCAATCTGGTGCCAACTTTCTTGAATTGCAGTTGCCAAATCGTCTTTGCAGGTTGGGGCCTTGCTGTCAACAGTTTTTTTCAAACTCCACTACAGTTTTTGAATTGGGTTGAGATCTCGGATTTTTGCAGACCATGACATTGACTGGATATGTCTTTCTCCAAGGAATGCTTTCACAGTTTTTGTTGTATGGCATGATGCATTGTCATCTTGAAAAATGAGTTAATCATCCCCAAACCTTTTATCAATTGAAGGAATAATAAAGTTGTCCAAAATTTCAAGGTAAATGTGTGCATTTATTGCAGATCTGACCAAAGCCTCACCGGAACTGCACCAAACAAAGGTTCCAGCATCAACACCTTGTCCAATACAGATTCGTGACTCATCACTGAACCTTCATCCAGTGATCCCCAGTCCATGATTGGCTCTCCGTAGCCCATTGCAATTTTGATTTTTGTGTTTAAGCTTCAACGACGGTTTTCTTTTAGCTTTCCTATGTGAAAATCCCATTTCCTTTAGGCGATTGTGCACAGTTCAGCAACATACATTGACCCAAACTTCCTCCCATTTCCTCTCCATTTGTCTTGTTGTGCATTTTCTGTTTTCAAGACGTATGGCCTTTAGTTGTTTGTCTTGACGCTTACATGTCTTGGCCTACCAGTACGCTTGACTTTAACAGTTTGTACTTAGTTCTAATCATCAATACACCTGACTTTGAACAGTCCACATCTTTGGCAACCATACGAGAAGAGTTACCGTCTTCAAGAAGTTTGAAAATCCTGTCTTTGGTGTCAAGAGACATTTCTCTTGTTGGAGCCATGATTCTTGCCAATCCATTTAGTCCAAGCAGCCTCCAAGGTGTGATAACTGCACGTTTTTTTTACTGCTGACTAACGGGCAGACTTAATCTAAGCCGGGTGCCCAATCAAGGAAAGGAAATTGACCGGGTGTGTCCTTTTTTTCTACTCAAAATGCACTAATTCCATATTTTTTTTCCTCAGAATTGAGTCAATCCATATTCATTTTCCTGCACTTGCTCTATAAAGGTAAAATGTAATGACCATTGCAATGTTTTTTCTTCATTTCTTTTAGTGTTTCTGAATGCCAAGGAGTTGCACTTCGCAATGACCTAACGATTGTTTCGTGTTTGCGATCTGAGTTTTTTCTACAGCATAAAATGTAAGGGCTTGCCCAAGACTGGTGATTCCATACTTTTTGCTAGGAGTTGTATTATTTCATTGCACCACTCTTAAAACTTAGGGCAGTCTCTATGCAGTACTTTGTAAAAAATTGCCTATTTATTCCGAAAGTGATTTATATTATTTTTCTATTTAAAGCCTTAATTCAAATTGAATACATACCGGTCAACCTCAGCCAATTGGCTCCCATATTGAGTGATAACAAACCATAAAAACACAACGCGGCACCTATTTACTTATAGCAAGACAGACTATCTACAATATAAATAAAGGTAATTTATGTGAATATGTTTATTATTTGTATCAAATAAATAAACAATTAATTCAGCATCTAGTCTAACAAAAAATGACTTTTTTGAATTTTCCCGTACAAAAAAAAAGGCTATACGGCGTACACAATTTGAAATAACCGAAGAACGTATAACATACGGGAAAGATGTTTAAGTTGACAGGTATGAGAAACGATTCCAACAGCCAAACCACGGAATGAAAAACAATGAAAAACGTTCGTCAATCGCACAAAATGAATTAACTTTTATTTGCGGATACATTACCTCACTTTCGAACCCACGTTTGTACCCTACTACGATTTTCATTTAGAGAATGAATGCACGGGTAAGGCTAGACGGTGCAAGGGACATATACATGTTAAAATTATTTTTCTCATCCAGCCAGCCCAAACTCCTCGTTGACATGAGCCGGCCATTTGGGAACTCTCCCGTTCTTCCCGATTAGTCACTCTGGCATTGCTTCTTAGACAATTTACCGATACTATGAATGTACTATTGAACATTGGAGTGCTACTGACTGGAAATGTGCCTTTAAACACCTTTATAGAAATTGCATTTGAAATCCGGAATTTGCAGCAAAAAAATAGACATTTACCACATTAACAGTGTATTTATTGAGTATATTTCTGATTAGTATCGTGTTATTTTCATTGATAGAATGCTTCTCTGTAAAATAAAGCTATTTCTATGCAACTCCAAAGTTTTGAACGGTAGTGTATAATCTATTGGTGAACACTGTACACCCCGTTATTATCAATGACAATTGAGTCAATTCCAGTCTAATTCTGGTCTAAATTTCTTGGGTTAGTTTTACGCATATGTGGCCCAATACTTCTGACCGCATGATGTCGTATTTTGATACTTCAGCGGCTCCACGTGGTCAACTGTGTACATTGCGTGGTTTAGAATGACAAGTCTAAAAAGTCGTGTTTATTTGTATTGCCCTTTATCACAAGGAGTCTCAAAGGGCTGTACAGACCACAGATTATTGCAAACTGCAGACTGCACCATCTTCTGATCTGAAACTTACATGAGGGCAAGGAAAAACTGAAAACCTCAACATGAGGTAAGATGAAGTAATCTTCAGAAGGGACCACACATGAGGTATCCCCCTTCCAGGATGACCAGGCTGCAATGGATGTAGCATTGACAAACAATACACAGATGTTGTCAACAGGAAATATAGGTCATTTATAAGATAGAGAATAAAAGCGTATTTTAAGCCAAGATTTTTGCTCTTGGGATCACTAGTAGACCAGCATTTTCAGAGCGAAGGCTTCGGACCGGAACATGGAGTGAAATTAAATCTGAAAGATAAAAGGGAGCAAATCAGTGCATGGTTTTGTATACTACCAACAGAACCTTAAAATCACTCTTAAAAAAATATATGTATTCGCTTTGAATATAGATAGATTTACCCAGTATATATTTTTTTCTCAACCAAAATAAAAAAACTGATTGCACGGTTGCCCATTGGTCTTACTTGGGCCCGCTTGTTTGGCGCCAGCAGCTGCTCGTTGCACGATTGGCTTCCCTCCGACTTAAACTCAGTGCTCACATTCACTACTTGTCAGTCCGTCAACAAACCTCTGAACTTGCAAGACTTGTATTTTGTATTGATTCCGCCTGTCTCGTCCTGTCCGGTATCTTTCTCCAGTATCCGGTATCCATCCCGTCCTGTCTGGTATCTTGCTCGTGTATCCAGTATCTGTCCCGTCCTGTCCGGTATCTTGCTCCAGTCTCCGGTATCGATCCCGTCTGTCCCGTCCGGTATCTTACTTGTGTATCCGGTATCGATTCCATTGGTCCTGCATTGTCCTGTATCATTCTCTAGTATCCTGTATCGATCCTGTCTGTCCCGTTCTGTCTCTTTCTCCAGTATCCGGTATCGATCCTGTCCTGTCCGGTATCTTGCTCGTGTATCCAGTATCTGTCCCATCCTGTCCGGTATCTTGCTCCAGTCTCCGGTATCAATCCCGTCCTGTCCGGTATCTTACCCGTGTATACGGTATTGATCCCACCTGTCTTGTCCTGTCCGGTATCTTTCTCCAGTATCCGGTATCGAACCCGTTCTGTCTGGTATCTTGCTCGTGTATCCAGTATCTGTCCCGTCTTGTCCGGTATCTTTCTCCAGTATCCGGTATCGATCCCGTCCTGTATCTTGCTCGTGTATCCAGTATTGATCCCGTCTGTCCGGTCCTGTCCTGTTTCTTGCTCTTGTATCCAGAATCTGGTATCGATCTTGTCTGTCCTGTCCGGTTTGGATCTCGTCTGCCTCTGGCTTCCGGTTTTCCCGCGCCTGACTTCTCTGTCTTACTTCTTCCGCCCAGCGATCGCCGAATCGCTGGCGTTTGTGATCACGCACATGACTGCCCCATTACCGTAAAATAAAGCTTGTATGAAAACGTTACGTGTCTGGGCCCTCCGTCTGTTCAGGTTCTGACAATTACTTTTTTTTTTTTGCTAAACAATTTTTCTGTTGAGTATTTTCCCCCAAAATAATAAAAGAATATGTTCACACATCATCGACACAGCTTAATTCAAATGTTGAAATTAATTTATTATATCTTTATCATAGAACTTTTGTGGTTGCGGATGGTTAACATACACCCAGTCATTTGAAAGACAAGTTGGATTTATTTTAAAATGTTCCTTTTTTATCTTTTCAACCTTTTACCCATCACCGCCAAATGTCTCTTATTTAAAAGTATCTCCAACCCCCCAAACAGGTCCTCCTCTTGGAACATCGAGCCACTGGACCACACACTCATGCATACACCACCAAAATCAACAAGACAAAAAAAAAATATATAAAAAAATAAATCTATGTGGGCTTCAACAATCAGTGCAGGGACAGACAGACACAAAGAAGGAAAGGGTTCACAAGTCGCTATCAATCCGTCCAAAAATAAAAAATAAAAAGATTCTCAGTTTTCTTGCACGTGCTTTCAAAATAAAAGTTTTCAGTATTTGGAGAGTTACATTGGACAAACAAATAGCCCTTTTCAAAATGTTACACTGACAGTATTAGGAGCCAAAAATTGTGGGTGGACTTCCACTATCAATTCAGTGTCATTACCAACAAAGGAGACATCAGATGTTTGCGTTAGACTTTACTACCTCAAGCAGGGGTGGGCAAACTACGGCACGCAGGCCACATGCAGGTACTAGACCTGCCTGTCAAATAAAAATGGCGAAAATAATGCATAATGACAATACATATAATGGTAAATAAGGTACAGACGCTCCCCTACTTACGAAAATACGAGCTACGAACAATGGTACACACTAAAATTTTTTTGGGATGTCGAAAAATATCCGGACATTACTGTAAGTTGGAATTTGTATTGTGTGCACCTTAAGTGTACAGAACAGTGCTGTAGTGTTTCTTTCCGCTGCTACCGGCGTGTGGTGGCGCTGTGAGAGGTCACCCAGCATCTACCCTGAGGAAGAAATCTGGCATCTACACTGCACTTTATCTCTAGCAGGCTAAGAACTTTGACGATTTTATTGCATGGCCGCATGGCCGCTATTGGTGTGTAAGTGTGTGTGTGAATGGGTAAGTGTGAAGCACATTGTAAAGTGCTTTGGGAGGTCTTCATTGACTTGAAAAGCGCTATATAATTGCAGACCATAGACCATTTACATTGTGTAATGTCTTTTGCATCAATACGATATGGTTGGTGTAAAGTTTAAAGAAGAGGTGAGCTGTTTCTTTTGAAATAAAAGTGGAATAAGAAAGCTTGATGCAGTCTAGAAAATGGTTGGATCGTTTTTTTTGTCCACTTTTTACTACGGAGGAGGAAGTCGGTTGACTCTGCCAAAAGTAAGTTAAACTTACCATTATTTATCTTTATCATCAAGTCAAGTCATGTTTATTTGTATAGCCCTTAATCACAAGGAGTCACAAAGGGCTTCACAGACCACAGAATGTCAACGCCTAATGTGTTGCTTTGTTTTTCAGTAAAATGCTTAATCATTCAGCCTGCTTTGTAACGTTATAGAGCATTTTATTTCATTAGATGTTTATTTTTCAGTTTCAAAACAAAACAGGTTACTTTCTACAAGCCTTAAACATACTTATGTAAACCTTAAACATGCAAAATATAGCACTGGAGCAACTTTCGAACGATAGTCCGGAATCTCATTCGTAAGTAGGGCAGCGTCTGTACTACTAATACAATTTTGTTGTTTTGGTGCCACTCTTGTCCCCAGTGTACCTATGTTTTCTCTTATGTATTACTGAGGTATCGGATTCGAGACTCTGTAACAACAGATATGAAAAAAATCATATCATTCTTTCTTTTTTTCCTCCATCAGCTAAATGTTTTCACCCAATGTGACCCGCAACACAAAAGGTTTGCCCACCCCTGACGTAGAAGATATGTGGGTCACCTTTCATCAAGTTCCGATTGCTCGCTTGAGCAGGAAAAAGGAAAAGGGTAAAACTTAACTTTATAAGCTGTTTATTACCTTGGAAGTAACTCTGTGTCAACTGTAACGACAGCAAGATTCCTGCGTCAAAAGGTTAAAAGACCACCACAACAGTGAGAAGTTGAGTTTGATGGGTATTTGACTCTTTTGGAAAGGAAGAAATGTATCCTGACTTATACTATCCAATCGAGGTTATTGATCGTCCCCCCAAAAATAGTGGCATAAGGATAAAATGATCCTAAATGTTGAGAGATGGAAATTTGAATATTTGTGGGTCGGGGTTGACCAACTTTCTATTTCACTTTACTTTAAAACAATCATTAACCCAGGAGAGTGTCAAATTTGGTCCAAACACCCATGGGTTGATTACAACCTACTCTATCTGAACAGGGATGAAGACAGCACACTACATCTTGAACCTGTGGTGTGAAAAGGGCTATTGGTTGTATCTATGTTGCACGTGAGAATATTGTGTCAATGCTATCACACTTTGGCTTAAACACCTTTTGCTCAATATAAAAAACACACCGACAGAAAAAACATGTTCAAATACTTTACAACCAAAACAACCTAAACATAAAAAACTAAAATCAACCACCCTGTTAAAAAACAAAAAAGAAATTCATGATCGATCACATGACAATGACACAAATCATTAAGGTGCATACACACTGTTAAACATCAGAAAACAATACAAGTGCTCCAACCCGCTTCAGAGATGAGCAATCCCAGGCAAGGATTGGTGGATCATGTCATCCAGGATGCAGGAAGAACAAAAACGATCACAGAAAAGGCCCATTGGTTGGTCACACCAACTTGATGGCCTTGGAGGAGGTAAAAGACATGTGAATGGACATCTATGCTAACAGTAGGCTGGAACGCACGCACAAGTGATGTCTCAAAAGGATATTAAATATCAAGCTGCCAAATAGATAGCCAACAAAATTAAATAGAAACACCGACGCAAGTACACACAGACATACAGCATTCCATTTTACGGGAAGATTTTATCAAAAGTAAAAAAAAAGGACACAAAGTGCAAAAATGACGATTGTGTGGAACTTTGAACCGCAAACTGTCCTCCCACCTTCACTGTTTATGGTCGACATGGAAACTAAAAATAAGTCACTTAAGGTGGTGGTTGGATTAATTTGTTTTGTGGTCATAAAATGTTTTATTTTAAGGTGGGCTGGAAGGATAACGCATGAGAATTGCAGGTACATCCTCACTCACTCACTCAAACGTGGGAAATGTTTTCCTTTGAGCCAATCAGAATCCAGAGGAAAGTCATTTAAAGACACAAATGGTAGACAACTGGGAATGGTTTAAGGTATGAATTAAAAGTAAGTAAACCACTTGAACCCCTTGTAGGATTTTCCAAAACAAGTTGCCGCTACATGAAATGTGTGCAAATTTTAAAGGGTTCACTCAGGAGCTAAAGGCTAATTCAATGACCTCACACGGTCGGCATGTTGGGAGAGGCGGGTTGCCGGGGCGATGGGGGAGGGGTCACACGGGTCACACACGCAGGCGCAGATGTTGAAGCTTGATTACGGCTTGCACGCCCAAAATCCTCACTGAGCAGATTTATTGAAGCAATTTCATCCCTAAAATATCAACCTTTTCAAAAACAAAACATAGCACCGGTAATATGAATATAATTACCCTAAATTACGGACTATAAGCCGCTACTTTTTTCCCAAATGTTCAGCCCTGCGGCTTATTCAGTGAAGCTGCCAATTTATGGTGCGGTGCTGGAGTATAAAAGGTAAGATTAAGACCAGTTTATTATGTGCGCCAGGAAAGACTGCAACCTCTACGTTTAAGCATACATTGTAAAGTTTAGGTACATTCCGATATTGAGGAAGACGCCCTTGATGGCGATAGTTATGAGGAGGAAGTTGAGAACGATCCACTGTGAATTTCTCAATTAAGGGATGCTCTTTTTTAATAGGTACGTTAGCTACGTTGCGAGCGTGATGCTAACTAGCGTATTGGTACCTTTTAAAGGCACGGTTTGGGATGAACGTTATATTATTATTATTAAAGCTTTGAAAACTCTCTCGGTGTACCGTCTTTCTTCGTAAATATGTGTGACCATGTATAATATGTATTTGCAACTGTATATTTTTGTAATGTATTTATTTTAGAGATTTATTCTGTTATGTTTTCTACGGACGAATAAAAAAGAAGGGGCGGATCAAACGCGGGCTGATGGGAATTGAAGTAAAGCTGAGTTACCGGTAGATCTGTCTGTTGTCGCAGCGGACAATAGTGGATATATATTTTTCCCACCCTTAACTTTGGAAATATACATTTTGTTTCCTTGGATTACTTTCAACGGGACTCGGACTTTACAAGTTTGCATCATACTTTAATAACGGGTATCATTCTTCATTCATGATGCTTACTGATATCCTAGGATTGTGCACTATCTATGAAGTTACAAACGTGAGACTTTCAGGATGGTCTGGGTCAAACTTGTGATCGTGACACGAGTTCTAATGCGGGCACACGTGGCTTATACATGGGTGCGACTTGTGTAAGTATAGAAGTGGCAAAACACCTAAAAAGTGGCGGGTGAGGCTTATAATCAGGTGCGCTCTATAGTCTAGAATTTACGGTATTGGCTTGGCTTATTAACTACACTACTCGTGTTTTCTGTCGTCACAGTAACTCATCTTGTGTGGTCATTGGTTGTTAGTAGTGACAGTCGCCCTATCTTCTGTCACTATAGTAACATCTCTGTATTCTGTTGCCACGGAAATCAAGCACTGAATTGTGATAGTTTTGGTATCAGAGTAAACCAACGACTGTTGTGACTTTAATAACTCAGGTAACGTTTGACATATCCTCGGATTTTGGCATATCTGACCTCTGTCCTGTTCACTAATAAAGTTGTAACCGCTGCCCGCTCTGTTTAAATTGTGAATAAACACCGTTCTAGCTAGTTACTGTCCTGTCTTCTGTCACCATTAACATTGCTGTTCCGTCTTCTAGAGCACGGGTCTCCAACATTTTTCAAGCTGAGAGCCTCTTTTTTGTCACAAATCAGCGGAAAGTTTGTTTTATATGCATTCCTAAAATAACTTGTTATTACTATGTTGTTACCAAGTTGATTATTTGAGGCAGACTTAGTCAATCAATAACAAAATTGTAATTTTACGAGAAGATAAAAATGACCCAGCACTGGCAAGCTATTTTCAGAACGGGTCTGCAGGCACCTCAGATGCCTACAGGGGGAACCCTGGTGCGCACGAATACCACATTGGAGATGCCTGCTTTAGAGCCATGTTAATTGAAAGCTGACATTTGTAGTCTTCTGTTGCTTTTGTCCTGACTCTCCTATTTTTATGATAACGAACAACCATCCCTTCTGGCCAACAGTCATCATGGTAACTGACCATTGTCCTGACCTTTTATACCACTACTTACAGCAGTCCTGCTGTGTGTTGCCACTGTAACTAACTTCTGCTACATCTTCTGTCACTCATGACGTGAAAGGACTTTTTGTCTCCATATTAACTGACTTCGCCACCATTAAAATATTGTCCCGTCCTCTCGACCCATGTTAGCTGAAAACTGTCGTTTTTAGTCTTCTGTTGCCAAGAAAACTAGCAATTGTTGAATCTTTTGTTCTGACTGTCCTGTCCTGTTCTCATAGTAAAGAACATCCATCCTCTCTGACCTGCAGACATCATGGTTACTGACCAGTGTCCTGTCTTCTTCTGCAGTCCTGTTGTGTGTTTCTACGGTAACCAACTTCTGCTGCATTTTCTGTCACTTATGTCGTTTCCTGACTTTTTGTCTCCATAGTAACTACCCTCAGTCTCGTCAGGGCATGTACCTGCTTCGGATGCTTTTGCGTATGTCCAACAGTGTGTGCTTGTGTGTATCCAGTCACCGTGTAAGCTTGTGTGATTGGGTCAGGATGTCCTGCAGTGTGTTTTTTTTGCACCCACCATTGTGTAACACTGGGCTGTGACTAACAAGAGGCATACGTTGAAATTGAGTGACTAATTCAGCGGTGAGGAGGGATTTCTTGGTATGAGTGCACATATCAAGACACTGAACTGCCCCATTCACATTACTTCTTATTTGTATCCAAAGAGACAATAGTCACTTTTCCTGCTGTACACACCGGCTTTCAAGACTCAATGGTAGACTGGAACGCACACACGCCTGCAATTCTCATGGGGTTGGGTTGGGAAGGGGTATAGGGTTAGAAGAAGGACTGGTATCACCCACAAACCTTCCTTTTAACACTTGCGCTTGACTCACAGCGGATTAGTACCCACACGCATGCATGCATACTCTCAAAAGTCCCTATGAAACATTTGAAAAGAAAATGTGGGAACAACAAAATCACGGCAAAAACCTCCATTTTATACAAACGCACGGTCATACTAAAATTGATGTTGTAGGTACAAACACAGACAAAAGGTTGTCCCACATACGCGCACACGCACAAAAAGATGCATGTGGAATGAATGTGCGTCATCATTCAGCAGGTTGTGTTTTTTCCTAAGTCTCCAAAAGTGACGAGAAGGCGCCAAATTAAATACGCAGTGGTGGGCGGAAAAGTGGGCGGGACTTGCTGTAAATCCAGTGGTTGCATCCAGTCCGGTCAGCACGCTGGGGTTCCCGCACCCGTGTCAGCGCCGTCCGGCGTATGGGTTCTCCAGGAGGTAGCGGTATTGCTGGTAGTGCTCCAGCATGTATTTGG
This sequence comes from Urocampus carinirostris, assembly GCF_059441175.1. Lineage (NCBI taxonomy): Eukaryota > Metazoa > Chordata > Actinopteri > Syngnathiformes > Syngnathidae > Urocampus > Urocampus carinirostris. The sequence goes on along the minus strand of NC_142356.1, from coordinate 28,237,069 downwards.
GGGCATACATGTGCTCCTTGGGGTCCGCGGGTGGGTACTCCTGCAAGGATCCATCGAACCAGCCGCCGGTCCGGATCAGCTGACGGATGTAGCCCAAGTCTCGTTTGTCCTCGTAGTCGCCCCAGCGCGGGAAGTCACCGTTCTGGGCCGAAATTAGCTTGAAGAGGATGCCCTCCGGTGAGAAGCACCAGGAACAGTGCCACCCGGCGAAATGAAAGGGGCTGCCTAGGGACCACTGCACCAGGATGTGGCCCGTGTCGTTCTCGTACTTGCGGAAGGCCGGCATGGTGTAGTACTCGCGCCGTCGCAGCTTGATGCCGTCGCCCTCGTAGACAGCGCGCAGCATGCCCGTTGTGCAGCCCGATACCACCTCGAGGGAACCCAGCTGCTTCCAGAAGAAGCCGTACAGGGACTGCCCAAAACATACACACACAAATGATCTGTTAGTGCAGGGGTCAGGTACTTATGTCTAGCGAGCCAGATATGTGTCTTTTCATAAGGACATCTGGCTCGGAGATCTTAAAAAAAGGCCATGCTATTCTAATTCAGTAGGCTGGGACGCACGCACAAGCAATGCCTTAAAAGGATATTAAGTAGCAAGCTGACAAATAGATAGCCAACACAATTGAATAGAACATGGGGACCAAGCATCCGCAAGATAATTGAAGATTAATGAATCGAAGGTTCTATGAGCCTCAACACATTGTTTTGAAACCATTATTGTAAGAGCTAATCATATTCAGTTAATTGTGTATTTCTCTGTCTACTATGTTACAAATAATCCTGATGAGTTTGATCTGTATTACAATTCATTTTCTTCTTCTATGTACTATTTTTTATCCGAAAGACATGTATGACGTCATCGGTCATTCCTGCGCATGTGCGAACTTTGAACCGTAGATGTATGTGTGACGTCATTGATACTTTCTGCACATGCGCACGCTTTTGAACAAAACTTTGCCGCACCGCGGGAAACTTGTGAGACGGTGAGATTTTTTGAATCCGTCTGCCCACTGCGCAGTGAAATAAATTCTAAAACTACATTTGCCTCTCTTACTGATCACTCCAGTTTAACCTATTACGAAAATATTAACCCTAACATTTTGGTGCCGAAACCCGGGACGATACGTAGCATTTTGAAGTCGAAAACGAAGAAAAAACAATCCATTCTACCGCGTGAACCAGAACAAAGGAAACTTTGTTCTTTTTCGAGATCGGCTTCAGAGTCAGCGGCATCGTCAACGAACCAGGATCAAGTGATCGGTAAGAGATGCATTTCTAATATAAAAATTTGGAATAATTCTAAGAACGAAGCCATTTTTTATAAAAAGATAAAGTTGAATTGGCCACAGAGAGAGACCATAGTGTTGACGGGCGCCATATGTGGGCTTGAGAAGCCATTACAAAATCTTAGCTAAGTAAATACCCAAAAGGAATCAGAATAAAATACGAAGTATTTTAAATACTCAAACTTTTTGTTTGAGACGGTTGTATTGATTGCCTCGGGACGGAAATGTCGACACTAACCCCAAGCGTGGGGACGGTAGAATGGGAAAGAAAAGTAAGGGGGAGGGGTACAGAGACGACCCCCCACTTTTCCCATTGTCCTTTTTCAAAAAAAGGACGGGTCCCTCTGTGGTTATATAAAATAAAATAAGGTTTAAGTAAACTGCATGGCTTCATAAAAAAGTGTACACGGTCTAAAATTAAACTATTTTTTTGTGGGCCCACTCTGTCTTGTCAAATGTTTTATGTTTGTTCAATGTGTAAATGTTTGTATTCTTTCCTATATTCTTATTCTTCTTGTCTTATATGTTGGTTTGAGCTAGTTTTAATCGGCCCACGTAACTGAAAAAAAAATAGAAAAATACGGAAGAAAATTGCCACAAACGAGAAAGCGCGCGCATTTTTAAAAGGAAAAAAAAAAAGGGAAGCGAAGTGCACATTGCAACGAGAGAAACGTTTTTTTAAGAGTAAGACGATTTAAAAAATGTTGTTTTTGGGTGGAACCGAGAGCACATCGCGTTAGGAATCGAAAACGTTCGTTTTTTGGGAAATCGGCGTTTGGCGCTAACGGTGTACAACATAACGCCTGCGGGCCTAAGGGGTTCCAAAAAATTTTTTTTCGGTCCAAATTTTTTTTGTTTTTTCAATTGGAAAACGATAAATTTAGGTGTGCTAAGTTTAGAAAACTTATGTTTGAGTTATTTTAGATGCATTAAATGAGTTAATGCCAGAATAACACTTACTAAAGATACAATAACAAAAATAAAGATAGAATATTCCGGTTTTCAGTTCTAAATTAGAAAATTAAGGACTGTAAAGACGGGGGAAGTATCAAATTGAGCAAATTGGAATGGATAAAAGTTATTGCCAAATTAATACAAAACAATAAAAAAAAAATTTTATTCGATGAATTTTTTTGTTTCTTGATTTTTTTATGTATTTGGGTTTGTGTATTCTCAACTTGGAATATTTTTATATATATATAAATCAAGGATTACAAGAATAGAAAGAAAATTCTATTTGATTAATTAACTTTTTATGAAACCAGGGTTGTTGTTTTTTTTTTGTTTTTCTCTTTTTGGTTAAAGGAAGAAAATGGGTCAGACCAATAGGAAGTTGTTAGATGATCCAGATGTGAAATTTATGAGTGGAAGAGACAGTGAAAGTTTGAAGTATTTGAAGAAATGGCTGAAGAAAGGTTTCAACTACAAATTAAAGGAAATAGACACGAAGATCAGATTGAAGGCTGAATTAGTTCAAGAAAGGAAAGAAAAGATGAAGAAAGGAAGAGATACAAGCAAGATAGATGAACAGTTGGAAGTTTTACGTATGTGGATTGATCAGAGCGAAAAAAGAAGAAAGGACATTGCAAGTAAGCAAGAAAGGAAAATGTTACGTATGCAAATTCTACCCGAAGAAGAAACGGGAGTCAGTAGGACAAGAGTTAGAGAAGGAGAAGATTTAAACAGAGCCAGAGAAGAAGAACAACAAAATACAACTGCCAACGAAAAACGTAAAAAAGAGGAGTGGGCCAAAGAAGGAAAAGCAAATGAAAGCCCCAACTCGTCCAGGGGAGGCCGCACTAGAGGCAAGACCCTTTCAGTGAAGGATGGAGTTGCAAGTGCGTCCACTTCAAGACAACAAACTACGAAGATAAATATCACCGACACAATACCAGCAAATTTATATCCTCAATTGCCCGACCTATCCGCAACAACAGCACCCCTGTTTCCGATGATAGCTGTTGCAAACCCGGCATTTGGAGTTCAAGGCCAAAATAGAGAGATTCACGTCTACCGACCTTGGACTCAAGCTGAGATGAAAGAAGCCTGCGTTTCTATTCCTTCCTTGGACCAAAATGTGGGAAGATGGATCGAAGCAGTAAGAGAACTCATCAACAGCTACAGATTGAATGGCCCAGAGATAATGACAGTCCTCAGACATCTTCTAGGATACAGAGTAGGACGAGTTATAGGGAATTTCAACCCCCTTGACGCAAACCAAGTCGCACGTCCATATGGAGATGGGTTAATGGCAGATGTCGCCAACGTCATGAGCAGGGCAAGAGAAGTGTTTAACAAACCACCTGATTTCAGCGCCGTCACCCAATGCCGCCAGGAGACCAAAGAGTCAGTTAGACAATATGTCGAAAGACTGACAGAAAAGATGAGAAATTGCAGTGGAGTTCCGGAAGCTGAAGCCCCCGACACACCTTTCCAGATCATGCTTAGGTCAGCTTTCTTAGATGGTTTGGAAAGCAGCATCGTTAATAGAATAAAAAAAAATATGATCACTTGGAGAACAGCCACAATGGGGGACCTGGTGACACATGCCACCCACGTCGAAGACCTGAAAACAAAGAACCGAGACCAGACTGCTGCACTCACCATGTCAGCATTCTTTGAGGGTCTCTCCGCTGTTGAAGAGATCCAGTCGGCTCAGAGGTACTATCAAGGGGGAGGAAGAGGTCGTGGCAGAGGACACGCCCGATCAAACAGAGGAAGAGGAAAAACATTTTTAGGAAGAGACAATTGCTTCAATTGTGGAAAGCCTGGGCATTTTGCAAGGGAATGCCAAGCAAAGCCCAACTCAAGACATTATCCAAACGACACCAACCCATACTTACCCACAGACTGACTAACCGACAGAGAAATTAAAGAAGAAAAAGACGAGGAAAACTACGATGAGCCTGAAGGTTCACAACCAACTCCCATTCTGGACCTGAGTGTATTATTTGGAAACATTTCATCTGTCAACCCACCAAAAAGACAATTGCAAGTAGGACCAAGAGGAAAATCTGTTGATTTCATCGTGGACTCTGGAGCGCAATCATCTGTAGTTAAAAATCTCCCACACGGGATAACACTGGCCAAAACATCAGTGTTGGTAATTGGAGTGGGAGGAAGACCAGCAAAGAGATATTTCACACAATCGACGACAGCTGTAGATGAAGATGGGACTCAATACGGAGACATTCGTTTCGTCTATGTTCCTGAATGCCCAGAAAATCTGTTGGGAAGAGACCTGATAAAAACGCTTGGGTTGACACTAACTGTTGAGGGGCATCACCTGGTGGTAAAAAAGGAAGACAAATTCCAGATGATGATCATGGAAGGAAGTGGAGTCCCAACAATACTCTACAACCTCAATCCGATAGTTACAGGTCCAGCTTCAATTACAACAGATTTAAGATCACTTCCACTACAACTCTTTAAAAAAAACACATTATGGAGACCCCAAACAAAGTACCCTTTGCATTGTACAATCAAATGTACTACAGAGCCACCAAAGCCAGACTTCTTGGAACGTTGGAATAAACTTCAACCAAAAAGGATGACTACAGACAAAGTCTATTGGAGTGACGAATCTGGGTGGATGTTTGTCACAGTTCCCTTTCCAAGAAACATTGAGCCTCTGAAAAAACAGGACTTTCCAGGAGAATTACTTCACATACTGCTGGCAAAATCTCATGACATGAAATGGAACGAGGTGGAAAGGATAATCCTCCGAATTCTCATCATAAGAAACGAACCATGGCAACCACAAGCGGACGGCTCATTTGCATGTGACATTCGTGATTTAGGACCAGTCTTTCACAAATCACTCAGGTGGACTACAATTTTCATTCCAGAAATCCATTTAAGTGAATGACCACAGCAAGTTTTGGAAGACTACTATCAATCTAGTGACTTCCCAGACATTCCAGACGTATTGTGGTCAACTTCAAAGACTGATGTGGGGCTAATGACCACAGCAACTGAAGTCATCATTGAACCAAAAGGAAATTACCGCCCACAAATTAGACAGTATCCTTTGAAACCGGACGCCAAGGAAGGTATACGGCCAGTTATTCAAGACATGATAACGGCAGGCATTCTAATTGAAGCACCAACTGCCATTTGCAATACACCAATCTTTCCAGTTAGGAAAGCAGATTCTAAATCGTGGAGAATGGTGCATGACCTCAGAGCGGTTAATTCAGCGATAAAGTCAAGAGCCCCGTGTGTCCCCGATCCGCACTCCATCATGAACGAATTAAAAAATTCACACAAATTCTTCACAGTAATTGATCTCAGCAATGCATTTTTCTCAATACCGCTGCATCCTTCAGCCAGGCATTGGTTTGGTTTCACATTTAATAACAAAAAGTATACCTACACGAGATTACCTCAAGGGTATGCAGAAAGTCCAACTATTTTTTCACAAGAAATTAACAATTGCATCAGTCAACACCAACACAAAGAGTCCACTAAAATTCTTATCTATGTGGATGACATTTTGATAGCCAGTCCCACAAAGGAAGAAAACACTTCAGAATCAATTGAATTATGCAAACACCTAGCAAGAACTGGAAACAAAGCTTCATTGGAGAAACTTCAATGGGTTCAAAAGGAAGTGGTTTTCTTGGGACATCTGGTCTCAGCCGAAGGCCGAAAACTAACATCTGACAGGAAGATGGCTGTCCTCCAAGCCCCAAAACCACATACCAAAAACTCAAACAGTGGATTGCAAAAATGGATTTATGACATCTGTATTGTTGCAGCAATATGGCGGACAACTCCGCCCAGTAGCATACTATTCAAAGAGATTGGACACAGTAGCTCAAGCCTTGCCACATTGTGTCCAATCAGTTTGTGCAGCAGCAATGGCAATACGTTCCTCAGCAGAAGTAGTATTGTTTCATTCACTAACTTTACTAGTCAGCCATTCAGTGGACATACTACTCACGCAAACAAAGATGTCATTCTTGTCCCCAGCAAGACACATAGCGATGACGGCTGTCTTATTATCCCAACCTCACCTAACCATCAAAAGGTGTAACACCCTCAACCCAGCAACCCTCTTACCTACAGAAGAAGATGGACAACCACATAACTGTACTGAGAAGACAGAAGAAGTTTGCAAACCTCGCCCAGATCTCAAAGACTCACCGCTCAACGAAGGAGAAACAATTTTTGTTGATGGATCGTCAGGCAAAGGCCAATTTGGAAAGAACAACACAGGTTATGCAGTGGTCAGCCAGACAAAGACTTTAAAATCCGAACCACTGCCCAGCAACTACTCAGCTCAAGCTGCAGAGATAGTTGCCCTGACAGAAGCCTGTAAACTGTTCAAAGATGAACCTGTCACTATCTACACAGATAGCCAGTATGCCTTTTCAACCATCCACACCTTTGCTACCTTATGGGCAAGACGAGGAATGAAGACCTCATCCGGCAAACCAGTCCAACATGCAAAACTGCTAACAGAACTGTTGAGAGCAGTACTACTGCCCTCTAAATTAGCAGTGTGCAAATGCAAAGCACATACAACAAACAAAGACCCCGTTTCACTTGGAAACGCAAAAGCTGATGCAGCTGCGAAAAAAGCTGCACTTCAACAATCAGATACTTTCACCCAAAGGAATCAAGAAAATTCGTCTCATATTCCAACACAAATTTTAATAGATATGCAAGAGAATGCACCTGACAAAGAGAAGCAACAATGGATAGACATGGGAGTCACAAGAACTCCTGAAGGACTTTTTCAAAAAGACAACAAACCCGTCATTCCCCGCAGTCTCTATCACGCGGTCGCTTCTTTGAGTCATGGAAAAAGCCATGTCTCAACAGGGGGTATGATGTCTGTGGTACGACAAGTATTTATAGTACCGTTAGGATTACAAACCTATTTTAAAAATTTTTGTAGATCTTGTTTGGTTTGTTGCCGACATAATGTCCAAGGAAACATTAGGCCAAAACGAGGGAAGACCCCAGCTGGGACTTACCCTTTTGAAGTCTTACATATGGATTACATTGAACTGTCTAAAAGTGGTCCATATAAATACTGTCTTGTGCTTGTAGATTCATTTTCAAAGTGGGTAGAAATTGTACCATCAAAACATAACAATGCACTTTCAGTTGCCAAAGCCATATGTAAACATATCATCCCAGAGCATGGCATTCCAAGAGTGCTCTGGAGTGATAATGGCAGCCATTTTGTCAATGACATTATTGACAACATGGCTGTCCATTTGGGTATAACACTCAGATACCACTGTTCCTATCATCCACAGAGTGCAGGGCTTGTTGAAAGAACAAATGGTACAGTTAAACTAAGACTCAAAAAGACAATGGAAGAAACGGGCAAACCATGGCCCGAATGTCTAAGTCTAGTTAAAACATATATGAGAATTACACCAATAAACACAGGCATCACACCATTTGAGGCTGTGCATGGCAGACCTTTCCACCTTCCAATGTGGGAAGGTCAGCCATTCTCAGAAGAAAAAAATCAAGCAGATCCAATGACAGATTGGTTATGTAAACTATTTAGAGAGAAACAAGTTGTGTCTGCAAATGATCTGCCGCCTGGTTCTATTCCTTTGTTTCAGGAGACAGTGACTCCTGGTGACCTGGTGCTTGTAAAAGTGGTGAAAAGAAAGAGCTGGTCCAGTCCACGTTGGGACGGGCCATATACAGTCCTGCTCACCACGCCGACAGCTATAAAGATAGCTGAAAGAGACACCTGGATTCACCAGAGTCACTGCAAAAAAATCACCGAACTCAAATAAACATGCTTGTCACCATCCTAGGGTGGGGACTCATCCTCACCCTGCTCCTCTTGCCAGCCCAATCGATGCAAGCCAACATCCGCACCAAAATTTGGGGTCCAGAAAGCCAACAAACGACATGTCCTGTCATAAAGCCAATAGAAGGGGAATACACCTGGTCTGGGGGTCCGGTATATCCCTATACTTACTGTGTTCCACAGTCAAATGAGCAAGTTAAATTATTAATACCGCTGTCAGGACTACAAACTCACTGTACCATGTGTGAACCATACCCGCCGCCAATCACAGGTTATGATTATTTACAATATGGCCATCTACGCACAGGTAGTGAATACAAAGAAGAAGAGTGGTATGCGGGAGTGCAGACTGAGGTCTCATTACGAGATAGGACTAAAGCGTATAATGAATACTGGGATATGGTTTTTCTTTACACATACTGGCAAACACGGGAAGAGTTACATAATATTTGGACAAAGTCTGGCATAGCCTCTGAAATAACTGTAGAATTCCGGAAAGTTTTCCTAAACATGACAAAGACACAAACACACCTCAACCTAACAATGATGCCAGCACAACAAGGTTGTATAGCTATTGCCCTCTGTCCAGACATAATTGGACCTGATCCAAATTTTTATTTCCAAGTGTGTGTTTTGGCACCTAAATCCAAACCTCAGGTCACAGGAGGCAATATCAAATTACCATTAAAGGAACGCCATATTATCCCGGACACAAAGTATCGCGATAACGAAAATAGGGATGCGACCTTTGGTCATTTTTGGACGGACCATAACAATGATGAATATCACACACATCCGTTAGCCGCCAATTTATGGTGGCGCTATGCTAATATGACTGCCTCACATTATGGCGTATCGGGATGTTATGTATGTTCCATAATGCCTCACAGTGCAGGACAAGCTTACCTGTATGCTACCCCATTAGAACATAGTCAGGCTTTAGGGGTTATTAATGAAACTCAGAACAAACCCACAACTGCGGCCCACCATGACAAACTCCATGTGTTAGACCATACTATCCCTATTGAACTCAAAGTGACTCTACACGATGATCACACCATAAACTGTGACAAAACAAATAATAACACTTCGTGTTTTTCAGTTTGTGTTAATTTAAAAGGTCATCGCAGAATAAGTGCTATAGACAGTACTCATTGCAACATAACCGTTAATATCCCTGAAGAGACTAATCTGATCGCACTCAGCAATGTATATTGGCTGTGCGGCTGGAAAGCGTATACTCGTTTGCCTATGAATACAACAACTGTCTGCACTCCAGTAACTATTTCTGACCACACCTACATTATTACTAAGCATCCAATAACGTTCTCTTCCCGTAGAAAACGATTTGTTGAGTTTCAACCACATGATCCAATTTTGGGATCGAATGTCCCTTGGAGCCAAAGATATTGGACGACAGGGGATAAGCTGGTTCACATCCTATTCCCTAACATAGGGGTCGGCAAAGTTGCCCTGCGCGTAGAAACGATAGACTACAGGTTTAATTCCTTTGTTAATGCCACGATAGATATAGTTGAAGCTCAACAAAAGGAAATTGATGCTGTTAGAATCATGGCCCTCCAGACCAGGATGGCAGTTGACCTTGCTCTGGCCCCTCAAGGTGGTGTATGTGCACTGATAGGAGAACACTGTTGCACCTACATCCCGGATGAAAACGAGACAATCATCGATGCCTTAGCCACCATGAAGAACCTCAGAAACACAATGACCCAAGAGAAGGACGTTCAGCCGGGATGGCTCGATTGGCTGTACTCTGGCAGCTGGTCCCAGATTCTGGTGAAGATCCTGGCACCATTTGTCGGAATCCTAGTAATCTTTATTCTCCTGTGTGGTGTATGTTCTTGCTGCATCGTGCCCATGACAAAGAAGATGGTGTCAAGAATGTTTATTGCTCATATGTACCATTACAAATTGATTTCTGTCCCACAATACTCTGATGATGAAATTGACCCAGACAGCGTTGTCTAATGGACTTATCCCTACGAACTAAAAGGGAAAACCCCCTCACTGTATACACCACTGACACACGAAGATCCGAGTGGGTCAAGGCCGGTCGGGCCCCTGCTTACACCGTCGTCGGCAGGCGACCTACGATGTCACACAGGCTCGGGTTAGGCCTTGTGGGGACCAACGCGCAGGCAGGATTTTTTTTTTGTTTTCTTTTGTTTGTGTGTTTTGGTTTTTGTTCATTTTATCTGTGATTCTTATAGTTAATCATTGCTTATTACTATTACATTTCCTAGTATAAGAAACATTCTCGACCTCATGGAAACGAGGTGGGAGGAGGGGAATTTTTTCCTTTACGAAGGTTTTTCGCCCCTCCACGAAACTACCAACCTGTTGTATTTCTTAATGATGTGTTAACTTGAAAACCTCTGGTATTGTTATCACTGATGTCCTTCGAAATCCACAACAGGGGGGAAATGTAAGAGCTAATCATATTCAGTTAATTGTGTATTTCTCTGTCTACTATGTTACAAATAATCCTGATGAGTTTGATCTGTATTACAATTCATTTTCTTCTTCTATGTACTATTTTTTATCCGAAAGACATGTATGACGTCATCGGTCATTCCTGCGCATGTGCGAACTTTGAACCGTAGATGTATGTGTGACGTCATTGATACTTTCTGCGCATGCGCACGCTTTTGAACAAAACTTTGCCGCACCGCGGGAAACTTGTGAGACGGTGAGATTTTTTGAATCCGTCTGCCCACTGCACAGTGAAATAAATTCTAAAACTACATTTGCCTCTCTTACTGATCACTCCAGTTTAACCTATTACGAAAATATTAACCCTAACAATTATTTACGACAAAAATGTTTGTCAAAGTGAGCCTCAACGATCTTAAGTTACTAGTGAACAGAGACACATAGCCACTTCCCCGGAACGTATAATAGTTTACAGTCAAATTGTTACATCAACAGATCCTGTTTTGACTTTATGTATCCATAGAATCCTGTATATGAAAGCTCATTAAGCAAATTATGTGGAATGTTGAGGCACTTTGTGATTAAAAACCGCAGAACAAATTCTAAACACCTGAAAACACCAACCAAGCACCCTGAGCAGTTTGAATGGGTGATCGGCAAGGGCGGGCAGATCTTTGCACACATAGCCACTCCCCGCTCTCCCCCTCTCGCCCAGGACCCTCTGCGCTGTAGTTACTGACAACTGTATCCTTCTCTTTTGCAGTATTTTTTTTGACATTTTTACAGACGAAATCTTCTTGCACATTGTTTAGAAACCATTATTTATGATAAGAATGATGGTCAACATAAGTCTCAACGATCTTAAGTTACTACTGAACAGAGACAAATTTAAATATATAGTATAGTATATCGTATATTTGTTGATTTGAAATAGGCTCTGCTACTGTTATTATTTCATAGATTTGATCCAAAAATCAAACGTCAGACAGTTAAATAAAATGCGCTGAAAAATGATCTTTTTTTTGGTGGGCAGGTTTGGTGGTAATGTTGAATTTTGTTTTATTATAGATGGTGTGGCTCTCAAAATTGCTTCGATGGCACTTTGAGTTACGAACAAAACGAAAAACAAACTCCGACAAGTTTTAATCCGTGTGTTTTACTTTGTGATCAATACCTAAATACACCACAACTAAACTCAGTTTTGCTACCTCTGCATTTATAAATACCCACACTCTTATACTTTTCTGTTTTGTAAGGCGGTGTTGTGCCAAAAAATTTCCCCCGATGCGGAAACGTTACTAAACATCAAAATTTGGGGGAATGTAATAGAACAGTAAAGCACGGAGCATTTGCACCTTGTTGTCCTTTTTTAGTACAACAGCTGAACCAGAAGAGGGCACCTGCGCCCTATCGTGCGGTGCGCCCTGTGAAGTGTTAAATACAGACACAGAACCAGCTACAGAGTCTGTGCCTTTTAACACGACCGTATGGTCGTGAAAATTGGTTAGTTAAGAAATAAATCTCACTGATGACTAAAAACACATTAAAATAGTAATAGAACAGAAAAATATGATAAAAAGATACATTTAATGATAAAAAAAAATACTTTGAACCCACTACGGCATGGAATCAGGTCTGGTTGGTAGGAAACGCACATCCTAACTGGGATGAGCTGATGCTGGCGGTGAGTGAGTTTTAGAGGTAGGGTCTGTAAATGATCTTGACTTGGACTTTCTCTCGTATTTCCAGCAAAACGTTTGCTTGAAAGACTTCTCTTATCTCAAATTTCTTGTATCTCAAGTAGCTCATAAGTAGAGGGACCTCGTTACTTAATTTCAAAAGAGGTCACAGAGAGTTACCCATCCGGTTTCTTTGATTTGTGCCTGAGATCAATATAAAAATCAAAGACACTCACCTTTCGCATGTGGATTGCGAAGGGCTCGGTCCAGCCTTCGAAGAGTTTGAGGAATAGGAGGCCCTCGTGAGCCGGGATCTCGTCCGCGTCGTTGATGATGAAGACGTCGTCCGGGCGGCCACCGACAACCCGCAACATTCCGTTGCGCGTTAGGAAAGTGCGGAGGTAGTCGTCTGCGATCCAGCCGTCCTGCCGTCCCCCCTCAGGAAAATGGTCCAGAAACACATAGAGGATCTTGTGGCGCACGTAGTCGTAAGTACCGTTCAGGAGCATATGCAGAAAACTAGAAAGCACACAGAAAGTGGGAAAAAATATCCCTTTATGGAGTAATTTAAAGACACTAATGCTCTTATAGGTACATAATTACAGGTAACCACAAATGTTGTGACTTATTCATCACTGGAGTAGGGGAGGCCATACTAGCTCTTAAATATGACATAATATTCTCACATTTGCAGAACTATACTGTCAAACACAGTCAGACCTATGTGGGGGGGTTTTGTAGAGGGTTATTGTTCTATATTCTTTATCAATTATCCATTATCTGTTATCGGTCGAATCATAATACACTGCAAAGCCAAGGGGCCGAGACACTTGTTCCCAGCCAAGAGGCTGAGTCAAGGTCCAAGCCACAGGGCCAAGCAGCAATCAATGCGAATGCACCCATCCCGGAGGTACTGTAATACCAGGCCAATGCGTGGTGTGGGCATAGCAAGCTCTTATTCCATCTCCCAAATTGCAAAAATCTGGAAAGTACACAAATCCAGAACCACAAACATTACCAATGAGTAGCCACTAAACCCCTAACAAGGATTGTACAGTGCATCAGATTTTATGTCATCATCAAACTATTTTTACTCACGGTGCCACATTGAACAACGTTGTAAAAGAGCATCATGGGAAAGAGTTAAGCCAAAACAACGTTGTATAACGTAATCCGCACCGTGTGTATAATGATGATGGGACAAAATGCCTTATCTTAATGTTATATTTTTCTGTAGTGGGCTACTGAATACACAGTGGATTTATGCCTCTTATTATTATTGATTATCGTTATTACTACTAATGTTATTATTGGGCCGAGCTGCGAGAATATTGTCAGACATTAAACCGTTTTGTTGTACGGAAAAGGTTGCGGACCACTGGCCTAACTAAGAAACTAAATGCAGAAAGTAATCCATTACATTTTCGAAGCACTATAGCTCAGTAGCACACCTGAGAGGTCTTTTCTCTCCATAGGCGGTGAAGTTAGACTCGCATACGAGGAACAGGTCTACAGCCTGCATCAGCTCATGAAAGCGTACGTGCAGCAAGTCGAACTCGTGGTTGATATTGATGGCGTTGATGACGCGACGGGGCGTCTCTCTGGGCGTAAGCCGCTCCTTGGTGGGCAGGTTAGAGTGATAGACCATGGTAGGCACCCCGCAGTAGGGTCCATGCCAGCCGGGCCGGCAAACGCATTTCACTAGACGCCGGCCGCCCCGAATGGGCCTACTCTTGGATTTTGGCACGGTGGACGTCTGCTGCTGCACCTCCAAAGGTTTTCGGTGACCAATGGTGGCCGGGTGGCTGCTCTCCCCGGCTCCTCCACCTTTGCCAACGTTCTCTTTGGGGTTGGCCACCTCTGTGCCTCGGCGGAAACAGAGTGCTCCGGCTCGGGTTCGAGCAAAGTACTGCGTTTTGTCGTCCTGCAGCTGGTAAGTGCGAGTGTGCAGGTCGCCCATTGACTCCAATAAGTCTGAGGAGGGTCCGTCTTTTAAGGATGCAGCCGGGTGGGCCAGGTGAGATGTAGGGTTCCTGGGGGGAACGTGATCTTCTTGTAGCTATGGCATGGCAAAAAAAAAGGATTTATTAACTGACTTATTAAACAAAGAACATTCTGTTTTGTAGCTGTCCACGTTTCAATATTGTGTAAATCAAATACTGTATTATTTTCCGTACTGTCAAGTGCACCTAAAAACTCCCAATTGGACAGATATTTGAAAGTGCACCTTTAAACCCGGTGCACCTTTTACTGTATACATCAGAATATAGTGGATAAGATTAGAAATGCATAAAGTATTTATAGATGTACTTTACTACACATGATTTTACGTTAAGCTTCCATATTTGAACGATGATTTATCATTCCCTAATCATCATTGGGCGAAATCGCAATTTAACGGGATTTGAAACCGGGTCCTAGCGGAGAAGCCGCCAACACTTTACCACTAGACCACTAAGTGATACAGATGACATACGAAAAGGCAATACGCAGGGGGCGGCAACTTTTCTTAAGCTTTTTGTTACTAATTAGCACAAAGGGCATCCAGTTTAATATGCATTTCTTAAATAACAACTTATTATAATTATGTTGTTACCATGTTAGTATAATTGGAAGTACGGTTACATAGACTTTGTCGACCACTTAATGATAATTTTACTAAAAAATCATAATGACCCACAGCACCACAGCTTCTACTAGGGTGCACCCTGGTGTCCATGGGCACCACATTGGAGACCCCTGCTTGTCTCATTATCTCAATTTGTACTCACGGTGCCAGTAACGCTGATTTGCATAGTGCATTGTAAAAGGTTAAACAATCTTTCCACTTCTTTACATGTGCGTCAATAACACTGCAAAGGACAGAAGGTGTAAACAGAAGGTCTTTCAACAAAATACAATACAAGCTTTTTTACATACGTATACATAATAAAGCCATCGCACATGCTGTCAATTTCATGCACCTTATAGTTTGGTACGCCTTATGTATGAAGAATATATGACAATAGACAATTTTTGGGGGTGTGCGGAAAATTCAGTACTTTTTTCAAATACTTAAATAAATGGCGAAAAAAGTTGGTCAAAAGTAACCCGAATTGAGTAAAAAAGGAACCAACTCAAATTGATGCTTGGTCAAAAATACAAATAAAGTTCAATTATTAACCTGAAGACGGGTAAATGAATAAACCGCAGAGTTGAATTATGAAACCAATCGTTTTTTCCCTTTTTACCCTTACAAGAACCTAATTTGAGCCAGCATTTAACCTATTATTTCAAATGCCCTTACCAACTCAACCCAAATAGTTGAGAGGTTTTGTATCGTTCTCAATTACAGAACATTATGTAAATTTCCCATTTCTTTGGCTTTCTAAAAAGTTTAGCAATTTCAAACACCGTCATCTGCTACTGGTGATATCAGGTAGCTGAGGCAAGCCTTAAGAGGCATGATCTGGTCGAGCGTCACTGGTCCATCTAAAAAGCATAGCCTGAGCTATAGCCGCGCTCTCTCTTCACCTCCCTGACTCATTGCACTTCAGGACCGCACACCGTGGCCGTGCAGGTTTGCACTAAGGCCTTGATATCAGCACGAGGGCCATACGTTGCAACCAGCCAGAGCATAAGACCAAATCTCTTCACGATGACTAATAAGGTGACAGTTTCAGATTTAACTCCATTCTTGCTAGTTCTTGGGAATGAGCGTTTTTTTTCTGTTGAAGGGAATCTCCCCAAAATCGACTAGCATTACAGCTGGAAACCTTTTTTTTTGTGCAAGTAACTTCCAGACTTTCGGCTGTCGAAAAGTCCTATAATCTCTGGCGCTTACCCCCTTTTTTTTCAGAACTTATTTGAACATATCAGAACTCCAAGAACTCAAAGTAATAACGTTCTTTAATTTTTAACAGTGTAGGAATTTAGAACATCTTTCAGAGAAAAAAAAAAGGTTTATGGTGGAGCTCAAGCAATACCTAGAGCAGGGGTCGGGAACCTTTTTGACTCAAAGAGCCATAAAAGCAAAATATGTTAATTTTATTTTGGGACAGAGCCACACCATATAATGTGAGACAAATTTACTAAATTGCTAAACCCGCGCCCCAGACAAAAGCTTAGTCTTCAGCACATTTATTTTTGATGATTTGATAAAAATTATGAAAAGAAAATAATGCCAGAGCCCGTGTCCCACAATCAACAAACATAACACTTTAAACTTGTCTCTTTCTTGCAATTACTCAAGATCGGTTAAACTCATTTTGACCCTTTTTTCCAACATATTGGTTTCAAAACCAGATGCAAGCATTTATTTTGTAAAAAGGTCACAACATTCTGAGAACAGGGAGCCTGATGTGCTTACTTTTGGCGCGGACGGAGTAGGGCGAGAGATGGGAGGGAGTGCTTGCACTTTTTGCATAGCTCCACCCATCCCTCCCACTCACCCAATCAAATAACTAAGTTCTCTTCCGGTGTTTTCGCATAGTTACAATTTGTTCCGTGGTTTCTTCAAAAAGTATCCGAACACTGAAAACAGATTATATAGTGAGCTTTTATATAAAGGATTCTTTAGCGTTGTACAGCCAAAACGAGTTTTATTTTGTGTGGCACCTTGGCTGTAAATCGTAGTGAAAACGTGCCCTATATATTCTGAAAAGTACTGCTTATAGAACCAGCTTTGGTTTGGCTTTGCGTGTGTCAGTACAGGATTAATGGCTCAAGTTTTGATCGAAATGGAGAAAATTTGCATGCAATTAAATTTGTCTCTGAGCCATAGGTACTCATAGAAAGAGCCATATCGGGCTCGCGAGCCATAGGTTCCAGACCCCTGACCTAGAGGCAAATTTGTTAACTGATTACAGTAAAGAATAATTTGTTTTAATCCTTACGATTTTCAAAATTAAAGCGAGAAAAATCAAGGGCTATACAAATAAACGTTCAAGGAATCAGTTCATTAATTCAACCAACAACTTCGGACACTTTATTTAACCATCATTAAGCTATTGAAACCTACAGAAGAACCACATTTTTAGTAATTGGATAATTACCATAATTTGAGAAATTGGAACCCATTTGGGTTTATGACCTTACAAGAGTGTTGTTTTTTACTTTAGCCTTTTACTCCTGAACTAATCACTCTTTCAAATTCTTTTTCATCGTACCTGACTTGGAAGGTCCCCCCTCGGGTTCTCATCCGGTTTCTCCCAAGGGTGAGGAGGCGCCGGCACCTCCCTGATGTTAGTCTCCAGTCCTGCACTCCCCACCACGCCGGTTCCTTCCAAATCCGCCTCCGCAGAAGTGGCTCCTTTGACTTTGGGATCTGACGGGCGGAGGACTGGCAGTGGTGGCGCCGCCTCAGGGGATACGGGGCTGAGAGGCGAGCCGGTTCCGGCTCCCTTCTCTTGCCAGAAGAATCCGGTGACCATGATGAAGGACTTAATGTTGGGATATGGTGCGGAAAGCTCGCGAAGTAGGGACACATAGTGCAGGGCCTTGTAGTAGTGCAGGAAGGAGATGACGCACAGGCCCACTGTGCACAGCAAAAACACCCTGTGTCGTCGCATTTTCATCCTGGGAGAAAAAAAACATTTACAAAAGAGTCACCAAAGGTTGTTTTACAACATCATCCAAATCATATAAAATATGTATAGAGTAATCCCTTGCTGTATCACTGTTTACCGATCGCGGTTTCGCTACTTCTTTCGATTTTAATTGTGCATTCTGTTCCGCATTCTGATTGGCCCAAAAATTGCTCCGCCCCTCCTTTGATTGTTTTCCTGCGCGTCAATGACGTCAATGACGTCAATGACGTCAATGACATCAATGACGTTGCAATCTGAGTTATACTCGTCTGTAAAATAGTTTGACGAACCTAAATTATGCATGCGCAGGTGTTTTTTGATTTCAAGTTTCCATCAGGAAACGAAAACATTCTAGACCCACAAAAGAATCTGCCGCCAGGCCAAAACGGCAGAGGAAGATGCTTTCTATGGCTTATAAAGTCGGACTTCTCGAGCCGCTAAACATGTTCTGGAGCCACATGCTGCTCTTTGGCGCGCCTAGTGCTTTTAAAAAAATGTTTGAACATAGAAAACCTTTATGGTTTCTGTTAAAGCGTAATAGGACACATTCTGAACGATTTCCAATATGTATAGGTTCAGTATGTGTTTCCTTCCTTATACGGCTAATAAAAGGTTCTTATGTTTTAGTACAATATGACTCAAAATTTTGGGTTGCTGACTAGGGAGTAAAAGCAGTTTCCATAACGTCCCCATCATGGAGACAGAGTATCATGTGAAATAAAATGGATCAGTTACAGTTGTGCAAAAAAGCGTCAATATAATTTTTAAACTTAGAGTTTTACAGTACAGAAGTGATTTCATGTTTATAAATTAAATGTAATGAACAATTGGGGAAAAAAAGACTTAAAAGGCCCAAAGCAAATTATTTCTAACAAGCCCTGCCAAGTATCCAAGTGACTTGATAATGGAAAAGGGTATGGTTTCTGTAGGAGAACAAACAGGACACATACTTAATGTTTTCTATTTAATATAGATACTATATGTGTTTCGTTTCCTTTCCTATGAGGCTTATATAAGGATTTTAATATTTTGATTTTTTTTTTGTCCAATATAGCTTCTCTGGGTTGCAGACCGGAAAGTAAACGCAGTTTTCCATAACGTCAACATGACGGCGACAGAGTATGAGTAAAATGGGTTGTGTCCTTAATCACAGTTGTGCAATAAAACAACAGAAACATGCTAGAAATAATAATTTTGACAGTACAAAATGTAATTGTAAAAAAAACATTCTTAAAGTACAGTAATTTTTGTTATAAAACAAATACTTGTTCCTGGGTTTGTTTTGGGGTATTTATTAAACACATTAATAAAGGAGGGCAGCACGGCGGCTGAGTGGGTAGCGCGTCCGCGGCACAGTTCTGAGGTCATGAGATCGAACCTTCCTGTGTGGAGTTTGCATGTTCTCCCCATGCTTGCGTGGGTTTCCTCTGGGCATTCCGGTTTCCTCCCTCATTCCAAAAACATGCATGTCAGGTTAATTGGCCGAGGTGTGAATGAGCGAGTCAGTTGTCTGTCTCTGTGTGCCCTGCGACTGGCTGGCAACCATTTTAGGGTATCCCCTGCCCACTGCCCAAAGATGGCTAGGATAGGCTCCAGCACCCCTGCTACCCTACTGAAGATAAGTGATGCAGATGGATGGATTAATAAAGGATTCTACTTGGCAAGTTTTGACTGTCGCGGAATGCTTTTGGAACGCAACCGCTACGAAAAACAAGGGATTACTGTATCTGAAAAGAAAGACATGAAAATACATATATTTGGAAGAGTTTCTACTCAAAATTACAAAACTCAGGGTTAATTCGATAATCAATTAGTTATTGTACCGCCATTTGTAATGCACCAAATATGCAAAAGAAAACAGTGCTTGCATGAGTTTGTATGAACACACACTTAAGTGAGTCATGTCAGCAGAAATGTGCAGGTGCAGCCGTGAATGATGCAGTGCTTCTTCAGTCTGACAACTCAATAAACTTCAAATCAAAGCGTGCATGTGCGTGCATGTGTGTGGGGGTGTGTGCATACATGTGCTCATCCCATTCAATTCCCCCCTTTTCCTTTCCAGCACCAAGAAAAGGAGAAATCACAGCAATACTACAAAGAAACTGAGGGACTATTCAAAAACCTCTGCCGGAGTCCGAACGAGTTCACTGACCTTACCTAACAAGCACCAAAGGGGTTGAAGGGAGGAGGTGTTAGGAAGGCTCAAATAAAAATTGAAAAAAAAAGTAAAATTAATAAATAAATAAATCCAGATTGAGCCTTGTTCACTCTACACCAGTGGACGTCTGTGCATTTAACACCTAGGCCTTCAGTCGTCTGAATCAATCAAACCCCCAATAACTTTTACCAGGGGGATGACGGTTCAAATCCCACGAGGCCATAACGGACAGACTGAGGGATAGCTTATTCCCCAAAGCTGTCAACACACTAAACCTCAGTTTCGAGACACACTTTTAAGTGCAATATGCCATTTCCAAGTTCAATACCCCGATTTTAAGTGCAATATCCCGGGTTATAGTACAAAATCCTGGTTGTGTGTAGTTTTTATTTTATCTTATATCAGCCAGATGGAGTGCAACCATAATTTTATTGTAGGAACACAATTATATTAAAAGTTATTCTGTTTGTATTTTATGGCTACAAAACATTTACGACAGCTACAGCTGTGACGCATAAAAAAGCACCAATATTAAACTATCAAAATTGCAATATAATTTAGGAATATAGCCACATTTTACTTATTTCATTTGTACACATAATCTATCTTCCTTTTCTCGAGATTTTAATTACTCTGCAGTACAGATTCCGTAAGTTTCAGTTCCATCAAGGACTTTGAACGGCTGGTGTTGGAACACATCAAAAAGTGCCCTCCCACCCTCTCTCGATCCTTCTCAGTTTGCGGAACGGCACAACTGCTCAACCAATAACGCAGTCTCCACTACCCTGCACACAGCCCTCACCCACCTGGACAATAAGAAGCCGAAGTCAGAATGCTGTTCATAGACTTCAGTTCAGCATTCGATACAATCATCCCCCAGCAACTCATTAATAAACTGTATCCGTTGGAGATCAACACCTTAATGTGCAAGTTGCTGCTGGACTTCCTGACTGGGAGACCTTAGGTAGTTCGGGTCGGCAGAAACACATCCAGCACCACCATATAAAACACGGGGGCCCCCCAAGGATGTGTACTCAGCCCCCTCCTCTTCACCCTGCTAACCCACAACTGCATGTCCTTGCACATCTCAAACGTCCTCGTCAAATTTGCTGATGACACGACTGTGACCGGTCTCATTAACAATGATGTGAAGGCCAACTACAGGAGCGAAGTGAGCCGCCTGGCCTAGTGGTGTGACCACAACAATCTCTTCCTGAATGTGGAGACAACAAAAGAGATTGTTGTGGACTTCAGGAGAACATGCCCTCAGCATTCACCACTGACCATTGACCTGCTGAGGTCGGGATGGTGACCAGTACTAAGTTACTGGGTGTGCACGTCACAGAGGACCTCTCCTGGACCTCAAATAGCACATCACTGGCCAAGAAATCCAATCAGCGCCTCTACTTCCTCCGGAAACTGAGAAAAGCCATCATGCGCACCTTCTACAGAGTCATCATCGAGAGCATCCTGACATTTGGCATCACCGTGTAGTACGGAGCCTGCTCGAGTTCCTGCAAGAAGACCCTCCAGCGCACGGTGAGAGCCGCATAAAAGATCATCGGTGCCTCTCTCCCATTCCTTCAGGACCGGTAAGCCTCGCCAGCAAAGCTCTTTACATTCCCTGGGATCGCTGGCAGGTGTTGGCCCTGCCAACTCTGAATCTGATTGGGTAAACAAACAGTGCTATCGTATTGACAACTATCTTATGCTACAGGGCCTATAGAAATATTGATGATTGCCTCCGGGCAGATTTCTGAGACTGGCAACAAGTAATGGCTGAAATGTGATTGGTTAAATGCTTAAATATGAAAGCACACATCTGAAAGTAGCACATCCAGGAGGAAAGCAAAGAAAAGAAGCTGCCAGACGATTTGGAATTCTTCAATAAGTATTAATTGACAAAATATTATTGACATTACATGATTAAAATAATTTTAGTCCAGCAGAGAAGGCCCTGGAGGCCTGCTTTACACTGTAGATCAGGGGTCTCAAACTCATTTTACTTAGGGGGCGCCAGGACAAGGTTCTGACTGATGTTGGGCCACATTGGATTTTCATTAGTCAGAACCTCACCAAAAGTCACATGTAAGATGCATCCATTGTTGTTTAAGCTTCAGTTCAACAGCAGTGACTATCTCCTTTGACACGAAGCAGCCCCTCGTTCTGCATTTCAATTTGAGTAAAATATTCCAGAATCGCTTCGCAAAAAATGATATATCGAACCTGCTAGTTTGCTCAGACTTATAGCGTGTGAAGTGCACGCACTGATGTGGCTCGGACCAGGAAGTAGTTGGCCAATTATATTGCAGGGCAGAGTAAATTTTGAGCATTGCCTGACTAACTAGCACGGATATAGAAATGATATCAAACGCGCGCGGACCACATTAACATTAAGCTTTTATATTATGGCAGGGGCCACAAACAATCACAAACAAAATAACCCGCAGGCTGCGAGTTTGAGACTTCTGTTAAGTAGAGATAAACTGCTCTCACGCCATCAATTGACTGTAAGGGCCAAAGTGATAAATAGACTACAAGCTAATGGGCCCTTAAGATGTTCAAATTTTAGGATAATTTGACACAATGTATGTCCTCCTTTTTTTAAACTGGAAGTACTTTAAACTTCCTTCTTATGCTTCCTTTTTTCTGAGCAAAAATTGATCAAGACAAAGTAACCCAAGCGCTTGTTATTGCTGCAATTGTTAAAGAAATCAATTGCGCAAAGAAAACCAAAACTAAAAACAATGTGAGGTCAGTTTTGTCTCTGAATTTTTTCGGAGGATTTAATGACAAACAAGAAAAACTCGTTTTTTGCTCAAATGTCGTGCGAGAGCGCATCCATTGGCTTTGATTTTGGCATTTCCCCTTTGTTTCTTGCTCCACCCTTGATCTCACTGGTAAGTGACAGGCTGAGGCAAAAATGTGAAAAAAGCTTGCGTGCAAAGTGATTCTTCAATAATTTACAAGTGTTGAGCATGCATGCCGCAATGTTAGTGCTAGAGTGTCTTGATCCAGTACAGAGGTGGGCAAATTACAGACTGGGGGCCACTTGCGGCCAGGCTTTTTAATCCAGCTTCAAACGAAATTAGTCGAAATGTAATGCTAATGTATATAAAGCTAAATAAAGTACTCATAGTGAAGAAAAAGTTCTTGTTTTAGGGCCACTGTTGTCCCCAGTGTACATTTTGCTGAGTTTCCGGCAATGCAAAATTATTTTTGTCTTTTGAATGAATTGACTAATGTACGATTGCAAAGGTTGTACGGCCTACAAACGTCGTTTGTTTTTACAATTCTTTCACAAGATATCCATTTCTTTTTATTTCCTGATATATTTTGTCGCATAATATTAACATTTTGGGGGGCTTATTTAGTCGGTTGTAAGATACAAAACTGTACTTAATCACATTTTTTAGTGGAAGTACAATGTTGGCAACAACATTCACTTGATATAATTGGAAATTATTTGAATAGAACACAAACTTTTTTTTCTTTTTTTCAGTGTTTATTTTTTCCTAGCTGTTACTTTTTTCTTTTTGTTCTCTATCTACTTTTTTTCCTACATTTCTTTCTTTTCTTTTTTTCTGGCTTTTTTCTATTTTTTTCCTTCTTTTTTTCTCTTCCTTTTGTTTCTTTTTTTTCTCAGCTTTTCACTACTTTTTCATTTTGGTATTTTTTTATTTTTTGTTATATTCCCCCTTCCTTTAAGTCATTTTGTGCATAATTTTACATAATATTTGGTCATGTTGGGATTAAAGAAGCAAAAACAACCTGAAGAGCCATTTAGGACCCGAAAGAGCCGGTTCCTTTTAGTGAGCCGAGCCGAAGAAGCCGGTTCTCGACGAACCATACTCACTTTACTCACTTTACTTAACTTCGTTCTACTTCGACTCGACTTAGAAATACCGCATTTAGGACACAACGTCAGGGGAACCCGTGTATTTTTACCTTCATGCACTGTAACTTTGACTTAAGTCGCTTCTTCATTTTTGTGCGCTGGCTAGATTTTCTTGTGCACTGAGAATGTGCGAGCAGTGCGCAATTGCGCAGCTTAGAGGGAACACTGCTTGTAGCTAACCTTTTCTTACTTTCACTATTTTCATGCCACACCAACATATAAAATCAAATCAAAAAAACGTCGGGATGAGCAAGACGTCACTCTCCAGTACTCCCCAGCGCCCCCATTCCTGGAACCGAATGTGTTCTGTCCCTAACAGCTCTTCTAAGAGTTATATTAAAGCAAATAGGCGCAGTGGAAAATAAAGCACAAGGGCTCTTAGAACTCAGTCGGGCATTGTTAAGGCAAACTTAATAGATAAAGTATTTACCTTTCAACTTTTTCAGGACATCTCAAATGATGCACCCCCACCTTTAATGTATACTGCACTCAAGACCAACATTCAAATCGCTGGCTACATTTTTCAGTACTCGCTATTTGTTTTATCATCTAATTTTTCATTCGATAACCCTTCTATCTTGGATTTATTAATAGATATCTTGTGTGTATGAGGAAAACGAGGATTTCATGAGCAGAAGACAAACCCTGAAAGATAAAAGAAGGCGTCAGAGCTTTTTCCAGGCCATTAGTGTTTGCACCATCCAGGAAATGCTGAGCTGGCACAAAGGTGACTTGATGTGCTCTGTAGCCACTTGTGAAGTACAGAATGCAAAGCAGCGTCTCCATTATGAAAAAAAAAGTGAAGCACACCAGGAAAAAAAAACGGGTTGAGACAAGTAAGGTGGAAAAAAAGGTGCAAAATTTCACTAACAAACTTGCTGTCAGTCATGGTTCACAGAGACTCTATTACACGATTAGCGACATTTGCGAAGAGGGAATGAAAGCTGTCAATCGAAGCTTTCAAACAACAATGACAACTTCAGTGTCGGCCAAAAAGACTTGGAGAAAAGCTTTGACAAAGATTTGTCCACATATGTCTGAATACATTGCAAAATCTTACCTTGCATAAAGTGTTCAGAGAGGAGGAGAAAGAGGGAAGCAGCCCAAATTAAAATGAAAGACATTTGAGCAAATTTCCATGAATTCTCGGAATTTATTGAAAGTAATTACCCGGAAAAAGTGTTGACAAGTTGGGCTATTGCTCATGCTGATGATGTCTGCCTGCTGACTGATTGTCCAAAGCAAACATCAATGGATCATTTTTTTCAAGAAACACAGGCAGAAAGGTAATTTAATACTTTAACATTTTCCTTTATTGTTTGTTTTTTTACATTTTGTGCCTCTCGTTTTATGTTTATTGTGTGTTAATCCAATTTTGACATGTATTTGCTTCATGTTCTGAATATCACACTGTTCTTGGCGGGGCTTAGAACGTATTAGCACATTTACATTCAAAATGTGTCACTACTTTTCTAGGTTTTTTAAGGTTTTTTAAGTTTTTTACGATACAAAGCTACTCCCAGAAAGAATGTAATCTGTAAGAGGTGGTACCACTGTATTTTGTACAGGATCTCCTTGCTGCAATTACAGCCACAAGTATTTTTGGGTATAACTATAATCTTGAAACTGAAATATCTGCCAATTCTTCCTTACAAAACAGCTCAAGTTTGATTGTGATTGTATTTCCACAAATGCTCTTTCGGATCGAGATCTGGACTTTGGCTTGGCTAGTCTAACACCTTTATATTGTTAGTTTTAAACCATTCCATTTTAAATTTTGCTTTACGTTTAGGGTCGTTGTTGTTTTGAACGGTGAACCTTGCGCCCAATTCACAGGTCTCTTGCAGACTCCAACAGGTTTCTACCAGAATCGCCCTGTATTTGGTTCCATCCACCTTCCTATCAACTTTAACGTTCTTTCCAGACCCTGCCGAAGAAAAGAAACCTCAGAGCATGATGCTGCCACCACAATGTTTGACAGTGGCTATAGTGTGTGCAGTGTAATGTGCAGCGTTACTCTTATGCAATATGTAATGATCTGCATCAAGCCCAAATCGTTTATTTCTGGTTTCATATGCCCAGAGCACCTTGTTTTTTTTATTTGTGTCTCCCATATAGCTTCTTGCTAACTCCAAATGGGCCTTTCTATGGAATTCTTCCATCAAGGGTTTTTCTCTTGTCACTCTTCCATAAAGGGCATATTTATGCAGAGTGGAACTAATAGTTGTCTTTAGGGCTGAAATAAAAATCAATCAAATCCATTATTAAAATCGTTGGCAACAAAATTGATCATCGCTACGTCGTGTTGCACGATTAATGCAGCACTCAGCACGTCAATTCAAAGCAAAATGGCAGTGCATTGAATTTCCTTTTTGCTTTACACTTTAATTCCACAGAATATACTCCCAGACCGTCTTTTGATGAACAATGATCGGTGCTTCTCAACTGGTCTAACATATCATTCTACCCTAATTACAATCTGCGATCCAAATCAAGAAAAAAATTCCACTTCTCAAATTTATTGAATGAAAAGATTGTGCATTTTAAAGCAGCAGTAGAATATACATAATTTATTAACATTAAAAATTACCATCAGATTTAAAATGACTTTAAGTAATAATACTGTATTCCCCAATGATATGCCTTTTTAATGCAATCCATAACACTTCATTTCTTATAAAATCCATAGCCCATATATCCTCCGCTGTATCTGCATTTGGCCATGTTCAACTTGCAGCGTGTAAACAAATTTTACCTGTCTTTTTTAGTAGTGTTATTACTGTATCACCATCTATCCTTAAGGGGTTTAAATGACAATGTGTTTCTATTTCCTATTTTTTGCTTTATTTGCAAAGGCAAAAGTCCACGACCCACTTTTGGGTCCCGACTCACAAGTTGAGAAACATGTATCTTGATCCAAATCCAATTTTATATAGTACTTTTCAGACACCTCAATGCAACTCAAAGTACTGTATAAAACATTCAATTTACAATAAATTGACATCTAACTAAGTACTTGCATTCTCCTCTGACTTTGACTTTAAAATACTGTGTTTAAAACACACAGCAGAGGGAACTCAAGTTTTGCGAGCAATTAAAAAAAAAATCTGAATTAAATTCATTTGTGAATGTAAATTTATTTGGAATTTTGAGCTCTTATTTTGTTTAAGGCATTGGATATATTTTATTCTTTTGGATGATAATTGAAGTATGTGGTGGGTGAAGTGCAGCCTGTTTTTTAGCTTCAATAAATGTAAAAAAAGGTAAAAATTACACGAATAGGACCATTGGACATTGATTAATCGAGTGAAACGAAACAGTAAAAAGCAGCATATCTGATATGCTCAATGAGATACAAACTATTCAGGGAATGTGTACAACAAATTCAAGGAGAGTCTGAATTTAAGCGAAAAAAATAAATAAATAAATAAATAAATATAGGGTGTCCCCTGCCCACTGCCCGGAGATGGCTGGGATGGGCTCCAGCCCCCCGCGACCCTAATGAGGATAAGCGGTACGGCTAATGAGATGAGATGAGATATATATATTTTTTTTTATATTTTTTTTATTATTATTATTATTATTTTGTAATTTCCTGCATTTTACAAGTCTATGTTTCTTTGTTTGTATTAGCAGATTATCTAGCTTGTTACGCATTTTGAAATTAGCGTTAGGACTGAAAATGGGCAGCATACAACTGAGTCAAATGATATTGAGGGTCAGTGAACGCATCATCTCCTTATGAAATGCTGTATTATGTTGTGTCAACAGAGCAGCCCGCAAGAGCATTTTAGGACAGAAGCGCTCTTCTTCTTGACGTCGCCAAAATGTCTGCCGAGAGGGAGCTTTCACAGTCTCAACTACAGAAGGGGTAGAAACCTGGCATTGTCCCCACTGCCCAATCAAATTCCTCAGACCTCATGTACGAGCTGTCACTACTGCTCCCAACCAATAGCGTTCAGAGAACTCCCAAATTGTGGGACAAAATAAAAGGAAATCAAACAAAAGTAGCACCAAACAAAAGTTACAGTATCATCACTTTGTCCAATGGAGATTTTTGACCCATCACTGAAGATAACCTTCATCCAGTCATCCACAGTCAATGAGGAAATCATTGAGTTCTTTTGTGTTTAAGCATCAATGATGGTTTCCATTTAGCTTTCCTATATGAAAATTCAATTTCCTGTAGGTGATTTTGCACAGTTCTGTCACATACATTGACTCCAACTTCCTCCTCATTTGTCATGTTGTGCATTTTCTGTTTTCAAGACATATGGCCTTTAGTTATTTGTCTTGACGCGTACATGTCTTCCCCTACCAGTACGCTTGACTTTAACAACCTTCCCATGCTGTTTGTACTTGGTCCAAATCTTTGGCACAGCTGACTGTGAACAGCCCACATCTTTGGCAACCATACGAGTAGTTACCTCCTTCAAGAAGTTTGACAATCCTGTTTTGGTCTCAAAGACATCCCTCTTGTAGGAGCCATGATTCTTTCACTTAGTTCAGGAGCACTCAAAGGTGTGATAACTGCACTGTTTTTAACTGCTGACAAACGAGCAGACTTAATTGTGGAAAGCAAATTGACTGGGTGTGTCCTTTTTTAATACTCAAAATGCATTGCGTGAATCCATATTTTTTTCCCTGCACTTACCCTATTAAAGTAAAATTTACCGACCACTACAATGTTTTTTTTCTTAATTTACTTTAGTGCTTCTAAATGCCAACATGTTGCACTTTGGAAGGACCTTACGATTGTTCTGTGTTTATGATCTGAGTTTTTTTCTACAGCATAAAATGTCGGAGTGAGGGCTCTCCCAAGACTGGTGATTCCATGCTTTTTGCTAAGTGTCTTACACTGAGTTTCTACCGGATGACCAAACTTCACACCCTATCTCTAAGGAAGACCCCAGCCACTCTGCGGCGGAAACTCATTTACGGGATTATATATATATATATATATATATATATATATATATATATATATATATATATATATGTGTGTGTGTGTGTGTGTGTGTGTGTGTGTGTGTGTGTATCTGTGAGTGTCGGTCAATGCAAGAAAAGGGGGAAGGAGTTTAAATATGGCCACCATATTTCACAGGCAGTCGGGTAGGTTACCATAGATGTGAAAAATACCCCCCAAAAGGTGACTCAGCACTTTTAGTACTGTTGACTCAGAATGTTTTCATTCTACTCTCTCAGACGAATATCAACACTATCTTTTACAGGCAGTCAGGTAGGTTACCCCAGAAAACTGCCCAAGTTTGGCCAGGATCAGGCTCTTTCACAAGCAAACAGCTACACCAAAAAAGGGAAATACCACCCAAAATTGTTTCACAGATTAACATCATTTGATGATCTAATGATGCTCAACCCTTCTAGTTTAAAATGTTAAATTTTGTTAAGAGTGAAGGCAAAGAGGCAACCTTTCACAGAATATCATACACATGAGCTGTAATAGTTGTTATGCTGACCACATCTGTATGGATATAACAGCCACAGGGGGGCATTATTTTCTCATGGTGCTCAAACTGAAAAACAACGACGGGGCAACTTACACTCTTGGGGTTCATTTGTATTCACACAACATGTCACTGCACATTCACACAGCATGTGTGTGTGTGTGTGTGCATTACTGTAGCACAATATATAACAGGCCCAGTGTTTTTGCCTCAGACATATTGTCTATTATGTGTGCGTCTAAATGACTTTAACATGCAGACTTCCACTTTGGCCAACAATAAGAAAAACAGAGATTCCTTTTAAAGGTGGTAGAGTAGCTGCGCTGTTGAATATAATGGCCCTTTCCTGTGTTGACATGTTTGGGGAATTGAGAGTAGTGTGTGTATGGGTTTGGAGGTGTGTGTGTTGTGCATAAAGAGAACAAGACTGCTGTTGATTCTGGTACAGTGGTCTTCATTGTGTGTGACGTTAGGTCCATGCCCGGTCACTCATTGTAAATGTCCATTGCATGTGTGTGTGTGTGTGTGTGTGTGAGGCTCACGAAAAACGTTTAACAAAAATGCACAGAAGCCCCTCACTGAAGCCATATCAATACAGCTATTTAGATGCTGCCTTCAGGGACTGTCGCAAATTAATTATGTGAGTGTTCAGCGTGTTCTTCAAGACATCGAATGATGAAACTTAAAGAAACATTTTTAGCTTGTTGCTCAGATATAGATAGACAATGAAATGAAAGCTATTCCAAGACTGAAAGTTGATCTCTTTCGTGAATTATGCACAGTTGCTCACAACCTTAGCCATAACCAATCCGTTCCGGTGTTGCCTTGAGGTGATAGTAAAATCCTTCAGAAAATTACCAGTTTACTTCAAAATGGGGGTGTTTTAATGTTTTGCACTAACAATTCATCCAGAATATTGAGATTTTGTCTTAAAAGAGCTTAAAACTCCAGCTTCAGGCTAAGAAAAGTGCTCTTGCTCTAATTTACAGTAGAGGCATTTCCTACAAGGAAAGCTGAAATTAAAAAATATTCTACCCAAGTGTGGTTTAAAATTAATTGTCAGTCATCCGTCCATCTTTACATCCAAAATTTGTTCTGCCGATCTTCTACTTGGCTAAATTAAATTACATTGTTTTTGACAAGATTGTTTTCCCCCTGCATGTTTTTAGTCATCTAACCATCTGTTCATCCACAAGTATTTCAAGAATCACCCATTTAGGTTAAATAAGGGGTGTGCATGGGTAAAACCATCATACCGTTTAAGAGGTATTGTGTGCCTAAAAAACAAGTAAAAAAATAAGTAAGGGTGAAAAGATACAATCACCGAATTCAGTCAATTACAAACCAAATTGACGAGACTTGAATATGGCTGGATAGCTGAATGCAGGGGGAAATTGTAGTCAAATGTGGGTAAAATATCCAACGATTAAAAACTTGGGTTAGTGAGACAATAAATGACAGAAGCAAAGATTCTAAGTGTGTATGTGTGCGAGTGTGTTTTTCCCCAGTCAAGTTCTCTCCAAGATAGTGCAACTCACTGGCAACACAATGCTGTCCATTCAGTTGACATTTTGGAGAATAGTGCTGAATCATTCCAACCAACTGAAATCCACGCACAGTAAGTCCTTGGTAAAGCCGTTTCGGAGGCGCCATACCGCCCATGTGTCAGTGATGTTTTGACAATCTTGAGCAACAGACAGCAGCACTGAAGTGTTGTGTTTTCATACATGTCCTCAATTAAGGACGGAGATATTTGCGCCAGTGGCTTAACCAAACCACACACACACACACACACACACAAGCTCACAAGGTTACTTCTAAAATGACTTTGACCTCTCAACATGGCCACAAACTGGCAGCTACTAAATCAAACGTCTGCAACCATCAAGCGTCATCACCGAACGAGCGATGAAGTAGACGTGAGTCACCCACATTCTGGTGACTTAGGTAAAATTGTTTTGATAGTAATCTCCAAGACAAATCAGGACCCAAAGGGTCAGAATTCCTGGAATGTTTGCAAAATAACAGAACCAGTCCTGCGGGCTTGCCATATGGCCCTGCACATATGAAAAATGTCTAGCACATGCTTCTAATTTAGGAAGAATCTCAGTTTTTGTCAACGCATTGCCATGCCAACGAGTCAGCATATTTCACTTATGGAGTGGGCAGGAGGTCTCCTCACACGACTGCTTTGATAGCGTTTAGGAAAACATTCTCATCTTGCTCAATTGGTATGAAGGACACATTGAAAATAATGAGTTTTAAATGAGTTTTTTGGCAAGAACATAGAGGACTAAAGAGTCATCAAGAGTACGTCTAGATAAGAACAGCGAACCATGAGAATCTCTGCCAAGACCAAAGAATTGTGACAATCACTCACACTCTCATTCCCATTTACAGACAATTTAGTCACAAATGGAGAAAAAGTGAGCTTTTGGAGGCCCAGATTTAAACTATGAGCAGCAGAACTGCGAGCTACACACGCTAACCATTAAATCGCAGCACGCCAAACGATCAATGGCACCAAATTGTAACCGTTCATAGAGTGAAAGGGTCACCATCGATCGATAACCACAATGGGCACAATCAAAAAGTGCTTTAGTATCCGCACTGCTAACTCTTATCGATTAACTTACCATGGCTGTAGGCAAGCACATCAATTGACCCTAAAATGGCACCTTCAATTAAAATGCCTGACAGCTGGGAGGTTACTAGGATTGAGACTTTTCGTGGGTACACCTATACATCAAGCTTTTATTTGTTTTCTTATGATGGCAATCAGCAAGATTGTGGCTTGACATTTTGTAGCAAACTTACACAATCTTTAGAGCTAGCTGGACCTTTAACAACTCTAGGAAATCGCTGCTGCAAACCAAAATGTCAGTCTTCCTGTCTTTTCCGATAAGCTTCAGCAACTTTCCGAGTTCATTGATAGACTTGTTATCAAAATGTATGTTTCTAAGGGAAACTGGCCTCGGGTGAATTTTGCCCTCTGCCATAATGTACCAACATGCAATGGGTAAGAGTGAAATGTTTTGCCTTTTCCTATGTATCTGTACATGTACTTAAATATGTTTTAAGTTTACAACATTTATAGGATGATAAGAATTGCTGTCAATTTGAACTATTGTGGTAGACATCTTATGCGCTGGCTTGAAAGGTCTACATAATTTTATGTTGCAAAATGAAAAAAAAAACGTTTTGGGGTAGGACTTTTACTTCTTCTTAATGGCCCCCGCGTGGCTTTAAAACAACTCCAAAATAGAACTAAAATAGAAGACTTCCTGTATTTAATTCAGTACAGGCGCTTTGGACATTCTTGTGTGTGTACCAGATTTAATACGTCTCAAGGAAATTGGTTTCGTAAGATGTATTTTTAAGGAATAAGTTTATTGTTTAGTAGACGAACAAAATATGGAAAAGAGACATCAGTAAACTTTGAGCTTGCAATGAGAACGGGAGAGGAACGTAAAAAAACATCCAATCAAAATGACTTTCCCCGGGACCTTTCTTTAAGTTAAATTCTCTTGGTTACAAAAAGCAGATCAGCCCCAAAGGGTGTGAAGATCAAAGAACGGCAACATGGTTGTCCAAATATGATAATGATTTAAATTGTATCAAAACAAAGAACAGTGAACCAAATAATGGACAACGGTATGCAATAATAGCCAAAAAAACAAACAACCCTAGAATCTTAAGTAATCTACAATGCAGGTGTCCAATAGTAAAAAGTGAACCATATTTTTGATTGTTAGCAAGTAAAATAAAAACAAAACTGAATAAATATTAGGCACAGTGGTTAGCGCGTGTGTGGCACAGTTCTGAGGTCATGAGATCAAACCTCCTGTGTGGAGTTTGCATGTTCTCCCCATGCTTACGTGGGTTTCCTCTGGGCACTCTAAATTGGCCGTTACAAATTGTCCCTAAGCGTGAATGAGCGAGCTAATTGTCTGTCCCTGTGTGCCCTGCGACAGGCTGGCAACCAGTTCAGGGTGTCCCCTGCCCACTGCCCAAAGATAGCTGGGATGGGCTCCAGCACCCCTGCGACCCTACTGAGGATAAGCGGTGCAGATAATGGATGGATGAATACATTTTCTGGTGGTCTCCTTGAGATGTTCAAACTAAGCAGAATACCTATAAGCATGGCTTCTTTAGAGTTTTTCAAGGGACCACACACCTTAACTGTCCTATAACAACTCAGTTGCTAAGGTAGACTAGTTTTGTAGGCTGAGTTTTCAATACAATGACCTCTGAGGATCTCAAAAGGAACAGTCAGACTTCCTGTTTCTATTCAAGGTTCATACAGTGGCTTGCAAAACTATTTGGCCCCCTAGAACTTTGTGACCTTTTGCCACATTTCAGACTTCAAACATAAAGATATAAAACTGTAATTTCTTGTGAACAATCAACAATACGTGGGACACAATAGGAACACACTTTATTGGATATCATAAACTTTTTTAACAAATAAAAAATGAAAAAGTGGGTGTGCAAAATTATTCAGCTCAGTTTGCACATTGAGTAACTGATATTTTTGCCCATTCCTCCTTGCAAAACAGCTCGAGCTCAGTGAGGTTGGATGGAAAGTGTTTGTGAACAGCAGTTTTCATTTCTTTCCACAGATTCTCAATTGGATTGAGGTCTGGACTTTGACTTGGCTATACTAACACCTTGATATGTTTTTGGTGAACCATTCCATTGTAACTTTTGTTTTATGTTTTGGATCATTGTCTTGTTGGAAGACAAATCTCCGTCCCACTCTCAGGTCTTTTGCAAACTCTATCAGGTTTTCTTCCAGAAGGGTCCTGTATTTGGCTCCATTCATCTTCCCATCAATTTTAACCATCTTCCCTGTCCCTGCTGAAGAAAAGCAGACCCAAACCATGATGCTGCCACCACCCTGTTTGACTGTGGGGATGGTGTGTTGAGGGTAATGAACTGTGCTGCTTTTGATAGAATTGCTTTTTAAATGAAGAAATAAGTAACGGAACAAATTACTTTTTTCGGTGATGATTCCAAACAAGAGCGAGAGAGCGTAGTCAGGCTCCACTGTAGGTTCGTGGATGTAATATAACAAACAAACAGAAGGACCTTTATGAGGGGCACAGTTGCACACAAACAAGACACTCGGATGAAAATGTACAGGTGAAAAAACAGAATAATTGTGGGGCTTTCCCGGGCAAGATGAGGTAAAGCTATTGTGGCCACTTGAATCGGAGCATGTTTAGTGTGCATTTGTTTGTGCATGCACTGGAGTACTCTGCCAGATGAAATTCTCAAATGCTAGATAATCACAATGAAAATGTCGGTGCTCACTCCATCCATGCATAAAGTCTTCATTTGCAAGCCAGCTTCCACATCCTGCCTTCCAATTTTTTCTTCCTGTGCAATCCGTAGTGCCTGAATGACCTCAATTTAAATCCGTTAACCTTCCTCCTTTGCCTTTTTTCAACATTACGCATTCCAAAAACAATTTGGTCAAAAATAAGTAAAATTAGGTGATAAAAAAGACCAGTGTGCTACTTCATGTTCACTTCTTCAGTGTAAAGACAATACAATTTTGTTTGTATATATAAATAACACATGCTTTTTGGGGACATAAAAACAAGGACCCAGTTTATGGGGTCCTTTTGAATAAAAACTATAAACATGAAAGATAATAATGAATCTGATGACCTTAGCGATTTTTCGGAGTGCGAATTTAACATTATTTCTTATGTTCCTATATTTTCTAGATAAAAAAGGATGGTGGTCTGTTTTTCTCCATTCTAAGAACTTTAAAAGAAACAGTGTTTATTATTTGACCACGAGTAAAAATACAAACTATGATCTTATAACATACAAACAATCCAATTTGGGTATGTCTAAAACAAAGTCATCTATTAGAAATGACCAATTTTTGCTGTTTTTTAAAAAAACTAACACATTTTTTGTTTGCTTTTTTGTAAAACTATAAATATGATTTTTGAGGGGATGTGTTGCCCATAAGGTAGATGTCCTCTTTAATAATCAACTTTATTTGTTTAAAATGAGTTGAAGTTTTTTTACATAAATATTTCATGTTTACTTGAGCTTTTGGTTAAAAAAAAATATAGAGAGAAAACTAATACTACTTCCAGTTTTCCGGCACTCTTTGGGTTCCAGTGTTAACATAGTTGACAAGACAAAGACTATAGCTAGATTGACGGTTATACTGTATGTCCGATCTGTCACCAACCACCTTGAAGTAATGCAATGACGTAGTCAAGTCAAGTTCATTTATATAGCCCTTAATCACAAGGAGTCTCAAAGGGCTGCACAGGGCACAGATTATTGCAAACTACAGACTATTGTTACACCATCCCCTGATCTAAAACCTACACGAGGGCAAGGAAAAACTCAAAAACCTCAGCATGAGGAAAATGAAGAAACCTTGAGAAGGGACCGCACGTGAGGTTATCCCCCTTCCAGGATGGCGTAAGTTGTGAAAAGTTTGTATTAGTTTGGAAAGATGCGAGGTTTATGCACTTTATTATGGCGAACTTACAAGCTCATGCGCTGTATTGTATTGTTGCAGTTTTTACCATCTTAGGAACGAATAACACAATAACACAACCCCTTTGGTGGTTTGACTGTCATAGCAATATACAGGGGAGGTTTGGTTAGAAGGAATTACCCAATTGTTGGTGTTGTTTGTTCAAAAAACATCCAGACGGCTGTGGCAATAATCCCCAAGTCGGGTTACTTTTAGATATTACTTTTCAAGTAAACTTTTTTTAATGAGCAGGTAGCATTTAGCCTCTAAATTGGAATGGCAAAATACCCACAGTTCCTGGAGGTTCAAGCGTGGATATAAACGGCTGGATGAGCAAGAACTGCGTGTATGTGCGTCATCTGTTATTATTTACTCGTAAATGGAGCTGCAGGCTCGCAGCAGGTGAAGAAACTTAGTTGTATCTCTTTCTTTGACCTTCACCAGATACACTTTTGATAGAAGAAACATCGCACCAAAGGGAAAATGCAACAATGTCATACAACTGCCGTCCCCTACTTTGGGAAAATAAGTCAGATTTTGTTACAGTATGCAATGCTGTTCTAACATCAGAAAAACCACCACAGAATATGCAAATTAAAAAAAAACAGCTGAACTTCAATTTGAAAAAAAAAAGTCCTTAACACAATGCCTCTACTCTTAATATTCAAGATAAACACAATGTTGGGCGGCAGTAGCTCAGGAGGTAGAGCGCTCGTCTTGGGATCAAGAGATCGCAGTTCGAATCCCGGCTCCTACATGTCGAAGTGTCCTTGGGTAAGACACTGAACCCCTAATGCCCCCAATAAGCAGGTTGGCGCCTTGCAAGGCTGCATGGCCGCTATTAGTGTGTGAGTGTGGGTGAATGGGTAAATGTGAAGCACATTGTAAAGCGCTTTATAAATGCAGATCATTTCATTTCATTTCAATGTCAAGACTGTGCATGGGATGCTACACTCAGTTGATTTGAGTAGGTGATAGTTGGCTTGACAGCCATTACATCTCATTTTCTCCAGTCATAGAAAAAGTTGAGCCAAATTGAAAAAAAAAATCAATTGAAAAGAATAGAATCTGAAAGTAGGATGACTGCCAGAGCAATCTGAATTTGTACTTCCCCCTAAAGAATTGTACCCCAATTGCAGAAAACTGAATATTGTTTTTTTTTCTACTTTACAATAGTTTATAGAGATACTGAGTCATATTTGACCATTAGACATCCCTGAATTGTGTAGTGCAACCAAAAATGAGTACTGAAAAGCACCAGGAAGAATACAAACTACAGAGAGAGAGAGACTCAAAGTGATCAAAAGGCACTGTTTTCCTATTCTATTTTTTTAGGGTTAGGGTAGTATTTAACTTGTTGACGGGTTTGGGCATTTGGGTTGGCCATAGTCAAATTTTGTGCTTGTTTTTTTTTCTACTTTTTTCTTTGTTTTTATATATGTGTTTGTCTTGCTTTCGGTCACCCCTCTCGAGGGATATAACCAGGCTAGATAGATAGATAGTTAGTTAGTTTTAGCAAGGTTTTTGGGGGTACCCCTAACAGCAAGATGGCGGACAATCTTGTCAGCTCTCTCTAGGTGAGCCTCATCTAATGTAAAATAAATTCAAATTTCTTGACCTATGAGTATTTTTTAGAAAATACACATTTATATTGATGTAAGCATATTATTCAAGTGAATCTTGTTTTTTAATGAATTTAGTTTTTTTTAAAACTAGTAGGTGCTAAATAATACAGAATGTTCTTTTAACTTGAGTTTCCAGTAAAATAAAACAAAACAAAAAAAATCATAGAATAAGCAAAATTATCTAGTATGGCAAATGCTTTATTAACAAGAAAAAAAACATAATATTTGAAATGTTTTACCAACATCAGAAAAATAATATGTAAAATAAGTAAAATTATTTGATGTGACAGATGGATGTTGCATGGTAAGCAGACTGGTTAGCACGTCTGCTTGCTGGTTTTCCCCGTTCCTGTGTGGGTTTACCTGGGGACATTCCAAAAACATGCAGGGCAGTTTGATTGGGGGGTAAAAATCGTCCCTAGGAATGAGTGTGTGAGTGAATAGTTATCTCTGTATTCCCTGTGATAGTCCACCAAACAGTCCAGGGTGTCCCCTGCCCAGTTGCCAAAGTCCGCTGGGATGGGCTCCGGCAACCCTCGCAACCCTTATGAGGATAAGCGGTTCAGAATATAAATGAATGATCGATAATTTTTTTCTTTTGAACTTTCATATTGTAATTTTAGAAATAAATTTGAATAATTATTATTTTGAATCAATAAAAACAACTTCTTACTTGTAGGAAAAACAGTTAAAAGGATCTAGTAATCGCGTTCTCTTTTATTGATGTTTACTACTGTTTGTGTACTGTAACTCAATGCTAAATCTATTCCACCCTGGTCATCCTGGAAGGGGGATTACCACTTGTGAGGCCCCTTCTTCTGCTGAGGTTTTGAGTTTTTCCTTGCCCGCATGTTGGTTTAAGATCAGGTCATGGTGTAATTGTAATCCTGTGCAGTACTTTGAAACATTTTTGTGATTAAGGGCTGTATAAATAAACTTATCTACCATCCATCATGTCTAAAATTTCGTTCATTTTAATTATATTTATTCTTATTTTATAAGAAAAAGTTAAAAACATAGTACACTAGGAATAATTATACCTAATACTGTACATAACATACATACAATTTACATTGCTCCAGTCTTTCCTGCTGCCTTTTCCAATGTCTCACCATCAATTCATCGATACAAAGTTTATGTGCAGCAGCTCCATTTTCTTCTTTATAGGCCAGCTCTAGGGTTGGAACTAACGATTATTTTAATGATCGATCAATCTGACAATAAATGTTTTGATTAATCTATAAATCGGAAAAAAAAAATCAAAAACACATTATTAACTTCGTTTTCTTTATTCAAATATTGAAAAGTTTGTGGACAATCACTTTTTGTCAAATAACAATCAAAATACAGACAAATGTATGCTATATACCTGCAACTGTATACTTTTTAAAATAAAGTTAAAAAAAAAGGCATCTTTGTTGTTCAAGGGACATGAGCTTTTGGAACAAGAAATAAATGCAAATGTGAAAACCCACTAACATTATTTTCAACATTGCTTACTAACTCACTCACTCTTCCTTCTTTGAGAAATATGGATTACAATGCAAACATTTGAGCATGTCCATGATGATCATGTTGATTATGCTCTCAGTGATGACAGCTGCTTCCTGTGGCGTGCATGATGTCTCTTTATCATCATGAAGCTTGTCATTGTTTGCTGTTTTCTATTTAGATAAAAACGTACATTATGAGTATTATTATGGCTGAAATTACAAGGACACCATAATCACTCAGATGTTGCCAGAAATTAAAACTTGTTCCTTAATCTGAGACAACCTTTGTGTGCAAGATGAGCTTTTTTTATAAAGCACAATTAAACACTGCTTAGGCCTACCTCGTTTGGACACATGTTTATGATAATTTTTTATTGTTTAGCTGATTTTTTTTTGCAACCACAGACTAATGTTACATTTCCTCACTTAATCACTTCGATTTGCCAGAAAACTAAAAAATTAAAAATTGATGCTCAAGCTTACCATCGTTGTGTGAAAGTGGATATTATTTTTTTTTTTTGGGAGCACAATGGAACGATGCTTAAGATGATTTAACTGAAATAAAAGGTATCTCACATGCACGCAGTCATTAATCAGCTAAAAAGCAAACGCTAACATCAGCTAGCTACCAGAGGATGAATGATGCGCTTCCACACATAAAAACGCAAATAACAAATTAATAAAAACCAATAATGTGGTGGCTTACCCAGCTACTGAGCTCCCTTCATCATCGTCGGTGACTTCATGTTTTGATTACAGCCTCACCATTGTGGTACTCCTGTGCCATATTACT
The DNA here is from genome assembly GCF_059441175.1 of Urocampus carinirostris. Taxonomy (NCBI): domain Eukaryota; kingdom Metazoa; phylum Chordata; class Actinopteri; order Syngnathiformes; family Syngnathidae; genus Urocampus; species Urocampus carinirostris. Next base: position 28,197,347 of record NC_142356.1, on the reverse strand, counting down.
TTTGCAAAGCTTGCACGTGACGCACTTTTTTGTTTTGTGAAGTGTGGAGTATTCCCACACTTTTGCATACAGACACTCCCCTATTTACAACTATTCGACTTACGATAAACGGTAAATACGATCATTATTTTCAGGATGTCGGAAAATATCCAGACATTGCTGTTAGTTAGATTTCGTATTGTGTGCACCTTTTTCCCAGTACAGGACAGTACTGTAGTGCTTCTTTGCGCCGCTACTGGCGTGTGGTGGGGCTGTGGGAGGTCCCCCAGCATCCACCCGGAAAAAAATAATCCGCTTCCTCTTCCTATTTTGTGTGTAAACATTCTATACTGTCTATACTGTGTCTATACTATATAAGAACTTTGACATGTTTATTGTTTAATATATCGTGCATCCATTCAATATTATTGGTGTAAAGTGTTAGAAAGAGGCGAGCCGTTTTTTTTTTTAAACTAAAGTGGAATAAGACAGCTTGATGCGGTTGAGAAAATGGTTGGATTGCTTTTTTTCGGCCACTCCCTAACACAGAGGAGGACCTCCTGAAGCTTATCTTCCAAAAGTAAGTTACACTTAACTTTATTATCTTTATAGAGCATACTATTTAATGGCATTCTTATTTTTAGTACAAAACAATATAAGTACATATACAAACCTTAAACATACAAAATATAGCACTAAAGCAACTTACGAGCAAATTTAACTTACGAACGATCATCTGGAACCTGTCTCGTTCGTAAGTAGGGCAGCGTATGTACTTCAGTCACACTGTTTTCTCTATGTCCGTCATGTTGCATGAGTTGAATTTATCGTAGCATTTTTAATCAGCAGCGCAGTTTGCACTGCACATCGCCCTGTAATGGTCGCCAACTCGCGCTACATGTGAGGTCACTGGCTCCGCGACGTGCTGAGTGACACAAAAGTCGCGCGGCACGACGAATCAATGAACTAATTAGTTGCCAACGTTTTTAATCATCGACTTTGTTCGATTTTATTGATTTGTTTTGCAGCTCTAGCCAGCTCTTAAAGGTTCGTCAAATGCTTTTCTTTTTTTCATTTTCCATGATGGGAGGGTAGTTTATTTTTATTTCATTCATGTACAAAGCGCGTTACCGTACGTTAAACATCTTTTACTAAGGTGTTTATTGACAGTTGTGACCTGGGCCTTCCTTGACACCACCAGTCTCCCATTTACCTTTTTTTGCTCAAGTGTATCTGCATGCATACATTAGCTGCATACCTGCACAAACTGCAGGGGTGAAATTGTGAGAAAATATTTTAGTTCAGAAATTACGGTAATCATTACTTGTCCAAAAAGGATTAGATGTAATTATGAATAATGTACTCATTTAAGATCAAGAAATCAGGAAACAATAAAACAATAACAAACATAAACAATATAAATTGAGAAGTCTTAGGAAACGTTTTCAATGTTTTATTATGAAGATTTAAAAAAAAAAAAAAAAAGAGACGAAACTACCTGCCTTAACGTCAAACTAAAAATGAAAGTTGCCTTTGTCTTTCGAATTTTTTTTTTTGGTCAGGGTAGTGTATGTATCAGGGTACTGATGAATGCGGTTCCATCTAGCCCAGGATTCTCCAATATGGTGCCCGCAGGTGGCCTTTAAGCTGAGGTTCCCGCGGACCTGTTCTGAAAATCACTGACCAGCGCTGAGTCATTGTAATTTTCTAGTAAGATAATTTTTTAGTGGTTGACTGACTCTGTTTAATCCTACATTCCAAAAAATACCTGGTAATTACATAGTAACAACATAGTAATAACAGAGTAACATGTTACGTTGTTATTTCAGAAGAGACCCCTAGCCGATAACAATTCACTTTAAATTGTAGAGTAGCCAACCTTCAGATTACCCTAAAGGTTTTCCATCCGTTTGCCTGATAAAATTATCTGAAAGACACATGTGGTGCTCTTAGAAGGTGAGATAAGTTCAAGATTAAACTTGCCTCTTCAATTTAATTTGTCAATCGATTATTTGTTCAAATAATTTATTGACAGCTAAATTCTCAATGGACCAAAGAAGAAAGTTTGGCGCATTACAGGTGGATACAACAACAAACAAAATAGCTGAAATTCTCTGCCTGCCTGTTAACACCACCAGTACTTCAGAGTCTTACCATGGTGTTTATTTTTTGGGTTGACTGTAAAACGACACTAAGAGTAAAGGGTAGGGGGGAGTCTACAGGAAGGGATGCAGCAAAGACATAGTGGAGATGTCGTCAGGGGTAGAGGTTTTCTATTTTGGCTCCGGTTGGCGGTTAAACTGGGGCAGGCTGTCTGAAAGGAGGCTGCATTGACTGAGTGGTGGGAGAAGGTCGCGCTGATGGAGTGAGCGAGTGGGGGGGGGCTTATTTTTAAAAAGTGGAGCTTAAGGTGGGAGCTTGGAGAGGCGATGGAAGGTGGATTTGAGGAGGAAGACGGCCCGAGCATTACAAGGAGCAGCCCCTTCTCAAGGTTTCTTCATTTTCCTCATGTTGAGGTTTTTGAGTTTTTCCTTCCCCTCGTGTGGTTTTTAGATCAGGGGATGGTGTAATAATAGTCTGTGGTTTGTAATAATCTGTGGTCTGTGCAGCCCTTTGAGACTCTTTGTGATTAAGGACTATACAAATAAACATGACTTGACTTGACTTGATCAGGCCAGTGACAGTGGCGAATGAAAGGACGGAACGCCATGTGATCACAGTGCGACCTTGACAAAGAGCTGCAGAGCGTGCACTCTAACTCAGCCAGCTACAACCATTTTTTTCGCACTATTCAACGGATATGATAACAACAAAACAAAGGGAAACAAGTCCAAGTGGAGAGACCATTGAGAGTTCACAAGAGGACTGGACAAAACCATTCTGTTCTCCCAGTAAAGAACAAAACTGCTTAAACGGGCTGCCAATGATAATTAGAGAGTACAATATAGCAAAGCCAAACATCAAGTTATTAAAAGAAAACCAACATGTGATTTTTTGAATGTTATGAGTATCAATGGACATTGTATTTTATTGGTCTACTTTATTTTTTTTACACAATCTCTGTCCATCTGTCAAGTTACACTATCAATCAGAAGCTTAAGGTCACTTAAAAATAACCTTTTTTAAGGAAAAACACTTTTTTTATGAACATAAAACTAATTAGATATACCCTATACACAGTGTGTAGTATTGAGTGCCTGCTAGAGGTAAAACAAAACTTGATTTTTAAAAAAACAATATTGCAGAAAATAAATGTATTATAATATAAACATGGATTAAAAAAACATACTCGTCAGCCATAACATAACATGAGCTAAAGGGAGCTGACATACTTCTCCAATATTTTGGCTCCTAGCCAAAATTCTAAAAAGGCTGGATGAGAAGTAAAATGGTGCCTGGTTAGAATCCATGAAGAATGTGCCAAGCGTTTAAGATGAGTGGTTAATGAACCGCAAGTAGAGGTGTGTGTTGATGACATAAGCGGTGATGTTTGAAGCCTTGAGAAACGAGTGTACAGTGTGACTAATTCAGAAAATGATTAAATGCAGTTGGAAATTAAAGCAGCAGAGTAACACAAGGATCCCACTTAACTTCCTACAAGTCCAAAAACTTTGGAAAAAACGTCAATGAGTGGAATGAGTTAAATAAAACCGAAAAAGTACCGTAAATTCCGGACTATAAGCCGCTACTTTTTTCCAAAATGTTCAGCCCTGAGGCTTATCCGGTGAAGCGGCCAATTTATGTAATTTTTTTAACGGCCGCCTATGACGAGGAAGACTTCAACTCCTTAGATTATGCAAATACTGTCTATATGACACAGGTCCTTTCAGATGGCGAGAAGACGCCTTTTGTAGCGACAGTTACAGAGAGGAAGATGAGGAGGGTATACCGTGAATTTAACAATTATGGTATGCTTCTTTAACAGATGCGTTTGATACGTTGCGTGCGTGTTGATAGTAGCGTGTTGGTACTTTTCAAAGGCACGGTTTGGGATGAAAGTTACATTATGATTATTAAAGCTTTGAAAACTCTCTCGGGTGTACCGTCTTTTTTTTGTAAATATGTGTAACCATGTATAATATGTATTTGCAACTGTATATTTTTGTAATGTATTTATTTGTATTTATTTGAGACACTTATGCTGATTTTCACGAGCGAATAAGAAAGAAGGGGCGGAACAAACGCGGGCTGATGGGAACTGGGGACGGGTAAAGGTGAGTGTTTGTGAACGCAGGAGACAATAGATGATATATATTTTTCCCACCCTTACCTTTGGAAATATACACCTTTTTCCTTGAATTACTTTTAACGGGTACCCTGACTCTGCAGGTCTGCATCAAATGATAACTAGCTTGCTCTGTTCATTCCACGTAGCGGCCCGGTATTGCAGAACCACCGGGAACGATGTAATAGCACTGAGGTGCAGGCAGATTCTGTGCTCCAAATGGCTGCAGATACCATACAATCTGCGAGCGGCGGGCCTAGGACGCAGCCATAAAGAAGACTCGTCTGCACCCACCCGGAGGGGGGAGCCAGAGCTACACTGTGGGAGTCCCGGCAGCAACGGCCTGGGTTGTGGAACCCAGAAGGGAGAGGACCCACGCAGAAGGGAGAGGACCCACACAGAGGACTGGAAGAATGCTGCTTGGGAGGGTGGGATGGCAGAGCTATGCCCTTGCACAATAGTATTGCCTTTTACACGCTGGTTAACTACTGTTAAAAGAAAATAACTCTGAAATTGTTTAATTGATGTTGAAAATGTCAGGAAAAAATGTTAAAACGTCATATCGTCACGTCATATTGTCAGATATAAAAAAATTGTGAATATGCTTGATGGCTGTGTTTTGCTGCTGTTGGTGTCAGTGGATTTGTTCAGACCGAGGACAATCGACTTTGGCCTGGACGGATCTATTGACACTAACAAAGATGTTGTATAATGAAATTGTGAATATGTTTGATTTTCGAGAAGGTTTGTTCAAACCTCACTTTGTGTTTGCTGTTAAAAACGTAATATTGGAATATAATATTGTGAATGTGCTTAATTGCTGTTGAGATTGTCATGATTGTTTTCTGTTTTTAGTGTCAATAAATTTGTTCAAACCAAAAAAAAAAATAGCACTGTATGGTTACCTGGCCCTATGGCTAGCACCTTGACTCATTTCCTTGACTGGAAGCAAGTGTCTCAGCCTGTTGACTTTGAAATGTATCATGAATTGACCAACAATATATAGTGGACGAATGATAAGGAATATATATCAATAAAATTACACAAAATCCCCTTATATATCAATAAGATTATACAAAATCCCCCCGTCGACAGAATATTTCTTTCAATAAACATCCTTTATTTAATGTGGGCGCATGCGGGTAATATACCGGTGCGGCTTGTGTATGTACCAAGTCGGTTTTCCTCCCGAAATGCGGTGGGTGCGGCTTATAATCAGGTGCGCCTTATAGTCCGAAATTTGCGGTACTTAGATTTACCTCCTTATTTGTCATTTTTACTTGTTGCACAAGAACAAACAAGGTAACACAAAGCAATTCCTGTTAAAACATTCTTTATATATATATATATATATATATATATATATATATATATATATTGGTATTCAGAGAATGATTTACACCCCACTATTTTATTGCATGCAACAAGCATGTTATACAATATTATGTAATAGAGGAAATGATTCAAGTGGAAGTCCCTACGTGTGTGTGTGTGTGTGTGTGTGTGTGTGTGTGTGTGTGTGTGTGTGTGTGTGTGTGTGTGTGTGTGTGTGAAGCATTTCCCTGCAGGCCTTCACTCCTTTATGGGGCTTCATTTTGTCATAAATACTTTGGGTCACTTTTGAGTCTCCGTAGTTTATATTATTTATTCTTTTTAGCACTGGTTTTCGATATCACAACACAATACAGCAACATCTAATCGTCAAAAAATACACACCGTCCCTCACGTGAGTTGAATGACTATTTTAGCTGCAAATTTCTGTTTTTTAATGCAACATCTATATAGGTATTTCTAGCAACCAGAACTCCAGTGTTCCAATAGTACATTGTGTTAATGGCCAATGATTCGAAAACCCTTGTGCAATGATGTTAGCACAGCAAAAAATCGTTTTGCTGCTTAGAAAAGCTAAAAAGGTTGACCTTTCTTTGAGCTAGACAAGTAGCTGGAGCATCACATTTGTTGGTGTGATCAAACTTTCAGATTGGCCAGAAAAAGAAAACTTGTGTAAAACTCAACTATTTTTGATCCAACAAATGAAGGCATTTCTACATGAGAAATTTGCAAGACATGAAATATTTCTTACAACGTTGTGTACTATTCCCCTGAAAGAACAGCACAAACAAGCTCTTACCAGAGTAGAAATAGAAGTGCGACAATCACAAGTACATCTATTTAAAAAAATGTACTGGAGTTTTACGCCATCACTTTTACAAAACGTTAAAATTGTTGAAACGAATAAACAATACAGAAGCGGTTGTTTACAGTGCATTTTTTCCCAATCATGTAGCAGCTTCATGTGCCAAATACAGCGAAGTAGCTGCCTAAATGGGATGCCAAAGAGATTAAAACCGGAAGCAAACAAGGATGTGCCAGACAAAATTGTGTCTCCATTTGCCAGTTTAGTGTGAAAAGCAGCCAAACAATGATGCTGTTCATTTAAATGAGGGAAAACTCTGCCTAATTGGGATGCTATTGCAATGAAAACATAGACATCCTGTGAGGGGTAAATTTTAAAAAAACAATAACAACTAGGAGTGGACAGATCAATCCAAATGCAAAAAAAATATTAATACTACATAAGTTCTTCAGATCGATACTATTGTCCAGGGACTGATACTTCACTCCAACAACGTTATCAAAACGCTACATTTCTATGTAGTTACCACAGCCCTTCGCTCTCAAACCCAGCACCCTCAGCCACTGTCTAGTTTATCTTGAGTGTGTGACTGACAAGCACACTTTTAGCACCTTTCCCTACCTAGCTGTTGCTGTGAGAAATGGCCAAATCTATGCACCTATCTCTACCAGAAGCTAAAAATGACAGAGGCCAACAGAAAGCGTCGTGCGGACTTTTCTTTAACATCAGAAAAGGACAATGCCTGGTGTACTTTGTGTGGTAAAGTAGTCTGCTATTGTGGCAACACTACAAATTGACATTAACACATAAAAAAGAGGAGGGATCTGCAACCAAAAACGTAAACACTTATAGTTCCTGAACAAAAACCTGTATTGATACGTTGTCAATATGGCGACAGAGCCAAGGAGAGACAATTGACACTATTTTTGCATTAGTGACTTTATTTTTAAAATATTTTGCAAAGGAAGGTTTCTAGTAAGGTAGTTGACGTTTTCATACAGTGTTTGTATTTTTTTTGCTGCATTACTAAATTTTTATTTTGACTCTCTTGGCTTCTGTTGTAAAGCAGTTGTAACTGAAAAATGTCAATTTTTTTTTATATATTGTTCAAGTTTTTAGTTTGTAGTTTTTAATTAAAAAAAGAAACTTTTTTAGTGCCTCAAATCTTTTTGCCGTGTTTATCAATATTATAACCTAACTCGAAGGGAAAAGGGTTCAATAATTCAATGATCATGACAATTCCAAGCAAAAAATTGTATCGGATCTCTATGGATCGATACCACCTCGCATTAACTTGGAAACAATATCAAAATTCCCAGTATCGCCTACTCCTAACTACAACCGGCCTAGGCAAATATGACTTCAATTCCCCATAGCAAAGCGTTGGAAGCAGACTCGAATCCCTATCCTGGGACTTGCCCGTCTCAGGCGACTATCTAATTAAATCAGTCAATTATGCGGCTGGTTGCTCTTGGCAATAATATGTCCATTTAAGACAAATCTTATCAGCGAGGCTGCGAAGACAACGGAGACAACACCTCATAAGTGGCTCTTCCGAGTTCCTGGAGCGTGACGCTCGGCAAACGCTGAGACAAGGCCGACTTTCACGTGTTTGCAGGATCCAGCTGAGCACTCAGGGGTGAGCGGGAGGGCACAACAACAGGAAGGACGTGAAGCAACACACACGAGCCGACTTCAAGTGTGTGTGCAATTCAAATATATGAGAAGCTGTTCGAGAAGTTGATCGCACTTGCGCTCCCATCTAACATCGTACTCTCACATATGCACAACTATACTCTCATAAAGACATATGCGTACCAACACTACTTTACTCTCCAACAAACACTCATACACGCAATACTATAATCTCATACACACACTACTATGCTTCACACACATACTTCTATACTCAC